>NC_088923.1:45072500-45145000 GCF_038396675.1 Hydra vulgaris | reverse complement strand
GTCCAAGAACAGATCCCTCAAGAACACCAATGAGTATATTCAACAGTGACAAGGAATCTTTTCCCATTACAACGCGTTGCCTACGATTGGTTAAAAAAACCTTAATCTATCTCAACAAAACACCGGATATTCCATATGCTTCACACTTGAGTAATAGCGTTTTGTGTGGTACCTTGTCAACGGCTGTGCTGAAATGAGGTATATCATGTCGATTGGACACTTGCATTCCATGTATGTTGTCAAAATATTTATTGGTTACACAAGCCTTTTTCTTCACAAAATCATACTGGTGTTGCGATAGAGCATCATGTAGTTGCAAATGGTCAGTGACTGCTACACGAATAAATCCTTCCAAAACATTGCATGGAACTGACGTTAAAGACACTGGTCTGTAGTTTAACGCTACATGTAGGTTGCTCTTCTTAAACAAAAGGCTTATGTATGTTTTTCACCAACTATTTTGTATTGTGCCCGATTCAATTGTAAGGCTATATATGATTGCTAGAGGTTTCAAGTGTGTTGACGCACATTACTTAACTACATACGGACTTACCATATCGCTGCCCATCGCTTTGATTTTGTCCAATTATTCTAGTTTATTTTTTATGTTCTCCAAATTTAACGCACTCCTCCAGCTTCAGTCAATGTCTTTATTTATTACTTTATTGAATTTTGGAAGCGCTGTATCTTCCTGAGAAACAAAAATAGATTACAAACTTTCATTTAGACAGTTAACGATTGTTTCCTTGTTGAAAATATTGCACCTGTATTCTGTATTGTTGTAAATATTGCACCTGTATTGAAAATATTGCACCTGTATTGTCTCTCAACATTTGCAATTGATGTTTATACTGTCTGGCTTTTCGCATATGAATAGAATATCCGAGGATCTGGATTTATCTTGTCAATATTAATTTTTTTGTACTCGCTCACTGATTTCTTTACAGCTTTTTCACATTCTTTTTGGTCACTTTTTATTCATTTAATAGGGGAGAGTTTGTATGAAAGAGCCAGGTTTTGAAGGAGCCAATACCATTATTTCTAACTTACTGGCATCTGATCCTTATTGTATTTAACTCTTTGTGTGGCAACACTGGATACCTGTAACCTACAAAAAATGTACAGTTCTGCTAAAATAAATAGCCTCGTAAGAGCACTAAAGATTTTGAAAATGAAAAGTAATTTTTTGGTGGTTTACTTATTTATTTTTAAGATTAAGTGTAATGTTTTATTTGATAAAAGAAACATGCTGCATTCTTAAATATATATTTGTTCTTCATTTACACAAAAAATATTAGATTAAAACTATTGTCAAAATTGTTTAATTCAAGGTTATGTATTTAACCAAACAATTTTTTGAAAGAGCCGACTGTTTATGCTATAAATAAGCCGACTTTTTTATTTACCTTTTTTTATACTAAGTAATCGTTTTGCGCTTTAACGACTTCATATATTTTTCGTAATGCTTCATAGAGCTTATTCTATCGAAATTAGTTGTTTTAGTGACTTTTCCTTAAGTTGTAAAACATAGCTCCGTTTGAATTTAAAATAATATTTAATAAAATTTTTAAAAGTCAAAGTTCTGAAAAAGTCATTTTTTTTTTTAAAGCTTAAATAATTTTTTAAAACTTTTTTTGTATTGTTTGATTCATTTTATTATATCCTATTATGTATTTATTATATTATTATGTATTTTTATTATTATATTATTCATTATTCTCATTCTCATTTAATTCTTTGATTTTCAATAATTTGTAAAACTATTATTAAAGCTGTTTTATCATTTGTTTTATTATTGATTATCAAAGAATTATAAACCTTTAAGCACAATCTGATTTTTAGAAGTCTATTTAACAGTTTAATATTTTTAAAAGATTTGATAGTGTTCAAAAAAAAGTTACAGCTGATTGTCGTTCGAAAAAAGTTACGGCTTATTCATGGCACAGAGGTGGTTCTTTCTTTGACACAATGTTATGAAAGAGCTGTTTTCTTTCTTTTTTTAAAACAGGTGAATAATAGATTATTAGCATTGTTATCCGATTTATTTTAGTTTTAAAATATTACCCAATAATGTAATTATTAAACTAAAAAAAAAAAAAAAAAAGTTATTACAATTGGGTTTTTTTCACGCCATTTTAAAACTGGTTTTTTCATACACTCTCCCCTAATTCAATATTTTTATGATTTGATGCTCTTAGACAACTCTATTGTTTTTTTAAGACGTATTTGTCGCCTAACTTCAGCCGATATACGTGGATCCTTTATGGTACTTTTTATTTGGTTTTATTTGGGCAAAATAAATTGCTGACACAAGCTGTTATAACCTTCTTAGAAGATTTCATAACACTCATTTGCTGATTTTCATGAAAACTCCTTATCCCAGTCAATAGCCTCTAGTGCTGCATTCATTCTTGTATAATCACCTTTCTTGAAGCCGTGTGACAGATGTCTCCTAGAATGGTGATCTTTGTTACGACACTCCATTGAATGACAATGTGTACCTTATTGGTTGATCCTAGTAATGGTCCTATTTCCATGTCTATCACTCTTTTACCACCGTCTCTTGTTACAAGATCTTGTTATCCATCATCTATATGAAACGTCGGTTCGAACACGCACCGGTGGAGGATAATTTTCGTTTAAATTGTCGACGAACTTTAAGCTCTGATGACAGTTACCTTTCACACTAATGCACAGATTGTCAGACCATTCAATGTAAGGGTAGTTGAAATCTCCAACCATAAGCATACCAGTGAACTTTTTGTTATCCACTAAATTTTAGGCTTTTTCGATGATACCATTCTGCATTTAACTCAAGTGTGCTGTTTGGTGGCCTGTAAAAACACCCTAGCAGTATGTGGTCCTCAGTTGATACCTTGTTACTACACCACACTTGTTCAATAGTTTTTTTGCATGCATTCATGTAACAGTCAATTGTGGTTATAATAGATTCTTTTACATAGATTGCAGTCCTCCACCAATACCTATTGATGTATTTTTTTGTAGCATATATAACCGTCTAAATTTAATATTCATGACTCATTAAACCGTGCCTTGGTTATCATAATTATGTTCGGATTATCCACCTGTAATCTAGCTTCAAATTGGTGTCTTTAGTTGTTTAGGAAAGTGGCGTTGGTATACCAGAATTTTAAGCATGATGTCGGTGAATGGAATATGCTGTGGATGTTATGCATTTATGATTTCTTGAGTTGCTTTAGCTGTCGCAGATGGAGTGTTTGCATTTGTTGGAGTTGCTAATGTTGATTGGCTTTTTGTTAAAGTCGTTTTCACTGCCGTACCTACAGCTGATAATTTAATCATAGCTACTGCTCCATTTTGGATGATGTATAGAGTTGACATTTCGATTCGTGCAGCATTTAGGCGGTTTTTCTCATCCACAACTTGCTTTCGTACATTTCATTGAGCGTGTGTTAAATCAGGATTAATGTATATTGTACGTTGGTAACGAACGCTGTCTTTCAGTTTTTTTGTAGCTTTTAACACCATTGCCTAGTGTACTGTGCTCTCTAATTCAATAATCTATGAACTTCGTTTATTCACTGATTTTAACCTGTGAATTTTTGTGATCTTGCTAAGGTTCAAACAGTCAAACACTTTTTTTATTTCTTTTTCGTCATCATTTTTTTGGTCTATTTTCATTGTTTTGGTTCTTGAATTCCAAATACAATTACATTTCTTTCTTTCTTAGTTTTTCAACCACTAAGAATAACGTTTTACTTGTTACAGATGTTTGAACTAGGTTTCAAGCTTGTTTATTACATAAATAATTGTGCCTTTGTTATTGTATTGTAATATTGTATTCATAACAATATAATTTTTTTATTGTATGTGTGTTACTTAAAAAATTACCTTTAACAAAGATTTTTTTGGTAATAAGTTTTTTATTTATGTTGTATTTATTTATATTATTATGTCTACGACTTTTAGAAACTTTTATTTAAGAGACTTAATAGTGTCTATGTATTGTTTTTAAAGTTGGTTTGTGTTGATTAATGATTGCTAACAGAAAATACATTACTTTAACAAATGTTACTTAAAAGGAATGGCATTATGTATTTCGACGCAGAATTTATGGTAAATCTCCCAATAAAGGGTTCACTTGCAGAGGTTTTTACATAAACTTCATTTGGTATCTCCATCGTATTTTTTAATAACTTTTACTCACATGTTCATTTATAAGTTGATTAATGCAATATTATTTACATATACTTTATTTATTACTAATATATTACATAACGCTTTATCATATATGGTAAAGCATGTATGTTGTTTATGCAATATCATTTCAGTAAAGAATTTATTAAATATTCTATGGTAGCATGTATTTTCATGTAAAACTATCAATCACACTGAAGTAAATTTTAAAAGTCATCTTTAATGTGTTTTTCAATCAATTTATCACAGGGCGCTATATTTTTTAAGATTTTGTTATAAAATAAAATTAAAATACAACCATGAAATGTACCTCAAAGATGTAAATAAAAGATATCAAGCCAAGATGAATAAAGACTTAATGTCATGTTAATTTGAGTCAAGACTTAAAAGTTTAAATAACAACATAGTAGTCTTGCTATATTATCATTGTTTACATGTCTATTCATGTCAAGTCTTGCAAAATTAAACATCAGCCATTAAATAACACTGTTTTAGATTCCCCACAAACTCCCTATCAGCACTTGCGATTACAACTGAAGATGGTAACTAAAGAAGTTTAAACAGCATTATAATCTGTGTCATATTGAGGCTTCAGTTCTCCAATATTTATTTTTGAATTTATTTGTTTAGTTATTTTTTAACTATTATAATAAATTACTTATTTAAGAGATTAAATAGTATTAGTGTTTTGTTTTTAAAATTGCTTTGAGGTAACTCTCATTGTATTATTCAAATCTTTATTTTCACTTTAAAAAATTGAAGTAAAAATGGATGAAAGCACAAATGAAAGAAATCGATACGACACAATGAATACATACGATACGATACACAAATGAAAGAAATCGATACGAATTAAAGCAAAATTTTGTCATTCGATCATTGTGGCGTAATGAGAGAACTACTAACGAAGAATTGAACTAATGTCATACAGTTTTGAATAAAATTTATGAAACTTAAATCGTTTTTTATAACTGTTTCATATAAATTATCTATCAGACCAAATATTCATGCGCCTAATACAACTTATTGCCTTTAAAGCAAGAACTTAATATAAATAGTTAATTAACTCTTTGTTTTAAACAAAAAAACAACTCTCGAATCTACGAAAAACAAACTTTAAATAATAAGGAAAACGCGCGCTATACGGTAAAAATATCTGGGTTCAATATGGGATTTCCCGATAAAAAACCAGACTAATCCCAATTGGATTCCATTGAAAAAGTTACAATGGGGCCCATATGAGTATCCCAAATAGGCACGAACATTTTCCCCAGTTAAGTCCCAACTGCGACCAAGTTGCGCTGTTTAACAGTGAAAGGATAATCAAGTCAAATTTGACTTTAAAAGAGAAATTTTGTTGAAAAAAATATATAAATACTGTTATCACGGTGGTATGTAGGGCTAGTATAAAATTGGGTGTTGACCCAGACCCAATTTGTTTGAACCAGGTCTGAGTTTTGTTTTTGTGGACCCAAAATCTGTAAAACTCACATGTATTAACCAAATGGATCGTGTATGGGGGATAAAATTTTTAAGTTTAAAGCAAATTTTTTAATCTTATTTATTATTAGGCATATACCGTAAACAGGTTTTTTTTTTTAATTCTGATTCACTCCCAACAAGGCTGCAAGCAACCACTATTAAGTTGGGAGTTACGAGAAAAAATAATAAAGTTATAGAGCAAGGACATGTTTGACAAAAAGACTTGAAAAGTTCAAGGTTGTATGAGTCAGGAAAACATGAAGATGGATGAAAGTTCCAAAGCGTTGAAGAGCGGCGAAAAAAACTAGACTAATAAAAGTTTTTAGAGCATGCAGAATAGGGTGGAGTGAATTTTAGTTTTTTTTACAATTCGTTTAGCCTGGGTGTGCAAAAGTTGTCTATTTATTTCAGAAATACTCTGGAAAAATATCAATGCTTTAAGAAATTATCTTGAGGCGCCTCAAGACCTTTAAAATTTTAATGGGTCCCTAATATTATGTAAAATAAAGTTTTTCAAAAGTCATGTTGGGTCTCAAAAGAAGCAAAATTTTATAAAAATTTCAAACATAACAATTATTTAAAAAAAAAAATTATTTTATAGTTTATTGCAGAAAAAATGACCTTTTAAACTAAAAATGAAAAAAGTTTATTTTTTTTAATTATAATTTCAAAAAAATCTTAAATAATAATTTTTTTATAAAATAATTGTTATTTTTGAAATTTTTATAAAATTTTGCTTCTTTTGAGACCCAACATGACATACCTTTAAAAAATTTTTTTTTTACATAATATTAGGGACCCATTAAAATTTTAAAGGTCTTGAGGCACCTTAAGATAATTTCCTAGAGCATTGATATTTTTCCAGAGTATTTCTGAAATAAATAGACAACTTTTGCACACCCAGGCTAAACGAATTGTAAAAAAAACTAAAATTCACTCCACCCTAATGCAGAAACAGATACAGTAAAAGAATGAGACTTTGCTGTATGACGAGTCAAGCAAGATTGAGTTTTAGTTGATGGAACTAGAGATGACAGATCTTTGAGCAGCGATCATGATGGTATTTGTAGAAAAGAGAAAGAGATGCAACTTCTCGACGATGGAAATGAGGCTCAAACTTAGCAGGTAAAGCGGATCCAATTACGTTTATAATGCGCTTTTGGACCTTGTTTAGAAAAGAAAAAGCATCATTAGAAGGACCAAATTTATTAAAAACGCAAATATAAATAAATAACACAATTTCTTTTAAAACTGCCACCAAAACAAATCTATCTTCGGAATACGTATTGATGGCCATGAGCTTCGATTTTCAAAGCATTTGCAAGAAATTCAACTGAAAACATAAAAAATAAATAATAATAACATACACACCGATACACAAACACACATATATAAAGAAAAAAATGTTAACTCACAATGTGGATAAGATCCTCGTTTAGCAAGACTATTGAAAAAAGAATGCAAAAATGCTGCGCATCGGTTGAAATCAATCTCCAACGAATTCAATTTATTTTCACTACAATTCAAATGTTATTTTTATTTAATAAAATTTTTTAAAAATATATATGAATTATAATTTAACTACGAATTTGGTATGGACTATGAATTTTTTGGTATTAGAAATTACTATCAGAACTGTGGACTAGAATTTTTTAATGTTTGAAATTACTATCAGACATGAAGGGAACGCTAAATTTTTGTGTGTTGACATGTCTTTGAAATATATAAAGAAAGTTATTATCATTTATATATTAGCTTTTCCAAATGAAAATTTATCCAAAAACTATTTTTTTTTAAAATATCATAAATTAGTTTGGAATTCATAACAAAGGTCGAGATAAGTCGGGAGCCATAACTTCCAAAGGCATGTCATACAATCATGTTAAACTATATTTTAAAAAATAACAAAATATTTTAAAAAAAACTTTCATCTTTATTTCAAATAAATTTTTTTCTTAAAAAATATAAAATGAAATTTTTTCTCCAAATTAATCGGGGAAATTTTTTCCCTAAATAATTTTAGAATTTTTTAAATTTATTTATGAAGATTTTCTACCATTTCCTAATGTTATCTATTTTAAAGAGCAGAAACGAACCCAAGAAGGTAAAAAGATCTATGAAAAAATTTATGATTAAATATAAAGCAAACATTATTTAAAAAATTATTTCTAAACTTCAAAACAATAAAACAAATTACTCTAAATGAACCAATCCTCTCATCCACAAACTTTCAAAATCAAAAACAAGAGATAAAATTCTGAATATTGCATCACGCGAACGACCAATCTGCAAAATCAAAATAATTAGGAAAACTAAGAAATTTAAAAAACTATATTAAAAACACATAATTTTTAATTAGAAACAACAACTTTATGAAACATATTTGGTTATTTCATAAACTTTCATGCGGTGGAGTATAAAGTTTTAAATGAAGTTGACTTATTTAATATTTTTATTCAAAAATGACTAAAAAATGATTGTTAGTTTACTAATTTATTTCAATTTAATGTTATTTGATTCAAAATCGGTGAAAATACAATAGTTGGAATGATGTTATAATTATAAACTTTAAGAAAAAGAGGTTCTTGCTTTTGTTTTCTTAGTTTAACATTAAATAATTTGTTAATTTACTATACTAACAAGCTAAAATATTCAGGTTTTGTGAACTTGAAAGTTATAAAGTTCAGATTTTGTCGATACGTTGAACACAAAACCCTTAAATTTACGAACAGGACAACAAAGACCCGGTTTAGTAGCGGTAGCAAGAATGTTTAATAATGTATAAATGAACATGATATAATAGCCGTAATAACCATGAACCATGTTATTCATGAATTTATCGCAAATAAGTATACACAATCGGAACATAGGAGATCAAACATAGTAGTGGAATAACTGCAAAAATTAAGGCTTTTATATTTCATAAAGTTTAAACATATTTAAAAACCTGGCGAATTCTTTTCCCAAGTAAAAAATTTTCAAATTTAAAAGAAAAGTTTGTCTAATAAACTCAGTCTTTCTAGTTCATAAAACCTACTTGACTAAGTCGAATTTTTAAAAGGAAAAAAATGTCTCTTTTATGTATACTTTACAAACCTTTTCTCGCAAAAGACATCGCTGTTTTAAATTTAGCAAGAATGTTTCGTGATGCTCCAATATCTTATCTAAATCTTTAGCCTTAACAAAAATAAAAAAAAAAAAAAATCTTAAACCAAAATAAAAATAAAATTAAAAGTAACAAACATTAACTATAACAATTTTAAAACAATTTTTTTTTCAATTTTTAAAAAATAAATAAAGCTTTAATAAAATTTTGAAACAGTTTATACCTCTTTCAACTTTGCATCGAACTCGGCACAAGTTGTATTCTGAATCTTAAAAAAAAAACTATGCTCTGAATCTTGAAAGGAAAGTTGAAAAGAAAATTCATCAACATAATTTAATATAAAATGCGTAAATGAGATATTAACTATAATAAACTTTCAAATAACACTAGGCCCAGAAGTAAGTCCTACTTAATGGGCATAGATACCAGGGTTAGTTTCAGCCTAAGATATCAAGCCCGCAGACCCTTAGATGCTCACAACTCTGTTTTAAACTTTTATTTCTAAACTTCAAACTCAGTCTCTAACTTATAATTTATTTATGAACTTCAAACACAGATGTGAGAACACAGATTCTCACTTTGAACTTTATTTTCCAAAGTTTTTCAACAAATCTTTTTTCATTTTCTGTATTCAAATCTTTATTCATTAGTTGTAAATTAAGTTTTCAACAAAAACAAGTGAATTTTAAGACTAAAAAATTAACAATTTGAATAATTGATACATATTTCCATATAATATGCATGCATATATTATCTGTATTTAACCCTCATTGTGAATTATTATTATTTTACAATTAGAACAAAGATTATCTTTAGTTCATAGATAATAAAAATTTATTTTTAATTTGAATGTTCACACATACTCATCTAACATGATAAAAAGATTTTGTAACTTTGCATTTTACAAGACAAATAAAGATTATTTAAAAATAATTTTGTAATATTTTTAACTTCATTTTTTATTTTAGACATGAAAACAACTAGAGTCCCCCTCTCAAGCTCAAAGCTTAATTATATTTTGTTTGAAATAACCACTCAAAAGATTACTGATTGATTAGAAAATATTTCATTAGCTAATTCATAAAAATAATAAAAAAATAACACTTTAACATTAAAACTTACTCTTGAAACCAAGTAGAAATGAAAGTTTCGAATAACATGCATCATTTTCATTCGAAAGATAAGCATACGCAACTAAAACATTAAGCGATAAGATAAGCATACGCAACTAAAACATTAAGCGATAAGATAAGCATACACAACTTAAACATTTTGTAAATTTATAACATATGTATTCAAGAACATGGCAACAACAATACTAAAGTACAAAACAGATGCTTAAAAACTTCATATAGGAATAAAGTTTACACATAAATGAAAACACACACATACAAACATAAAAATTTATGTTTATACTCTATCTATACTTTATCATAGTGACATTTTCCCATACTTTGAAACTTTTTTTGAAAATCATAAATTATTCCTTAATCAAAAAATAGGATCAAAAATATCTTTGCTTCACTGACAAAGAGTTTTGTAATGGTAGTGGTAGTCTTAATTCAAAAAAAAAAAAAAAATGTTCAAGTCTCACCCATTTTGTACCCATAATAAGCTAGTATATGGTGGAATACTTGGCGCACTAACACAACATTCGAGGTTCAAATTCAATCTATGCCTTTGGAAGTACTAGGCTTAACCTGTTTCTCAAGGCAGCCGCATTGTTTTGGAAGAAAAAAAAATGATTGGCCCACTATAGCCTTAAGGAGGTAAATTAAGTAAAAGATGGAAAGGGTAAAACTACTAAAAAAATTTTTTTTACCACTACACTCAACCTGATTCTTGTTAACAATGTTAATATAGTAGTGATAGAGTTTTTAATTTTTGATTCTGAGTTGAAAGATTAAGAGAGGGTTTAATTAAAAAATCTATTAAAAACCTAAAAAGAAAAAAGAAAAAACATTCAAATTAGTTTAAAGTAAGATTTGTGATCTGGGATGCCAGGATTCAGAAATCACAAAATCTCTTAATTTTTATATCCTTAAATCACAAGATTATTATAAGCAATCATAGGATTTAGAATATAAAAAGAATCTAAACTTAAAATAACGTAAATATAAGTTTAAAGTTTACCAGAAATTATATTTATAGATAAATTTTTATATGAAGTACATATAGCCATTTACAACATCTTTAAAAAGTGCTCCTCATAACTTTGATTAAGAAACATAGACAGCAATTGATTGTTAATTAAAAAAAAAGTTTAACTACAAAGTTTTTTTATATAATGATATTAAATTATGCTATATCATAAAACCATTAAAAAAAGAACTAAAACCTTTAACTTTTGTTTGATAGGTTCAAGCACAGAATCATCTTTCTTGATTTTACATGTTACATCTATATCAAAAGTATCACCTATGCTTTGGTGTGATTGGCTCATACTTGGTTCATTTATAAGCTCTAATAATATTTTCAAAAATCAAATTAAAGTATATAGACAACTAAAAAAGCTGGAACTAGTAATTTCACAAACTTAAGTGTAAGTGCATACTTGTTGAAAAAAATAAATATATATATATATTAACATGCACATTTAGCAACATATTTATATGCTTATTATGTGTAGTATTCTCATTCAGCCCCTGAAACCTGTTATGAATAATTTATCCCATACTTACCAATTTAGAAATAACATACTAGCTTTGTTTTCAGGTTTTTGAACCATCGCTTGTAAAATCATTGTAGTATTTTTACCAATTTGCACTTAAATTTTATACTAAAACATGTGTTTTTAATACAATGTTACTACAATGTTATAAGAAATTTATGCAATAATTTCAAACTAACACATGTGTTTTTTAAAATTTTTTGGCACATTGACACTAGTTTGGACTTACTGAACACCCTGCTTAAAAAAGTTTTCGTAACAGGTTTGCATATAGTTAGGTTAACAATTGTTGGTTTGTAGTTTAAAAATATACTGTTAAGCAGCTGTTCCCACAAATACAACACAGGTTCAATAAAAGTTTAAGATTTGAAAAATACTGAAAAGTAATTTATGAAATCACTTATAATTGACACATTCATTATAAAAAAATGAAAAAAATGAAAAAAATGAAAAAAACCACCTTGAAACTTCAACTGTTCCAGAGTCCACATTGTTCTTTTAACTTTAAGTAGAAACCTAAAGATTTCGTTGTACTTCTGCTCAGCCTCTGCATTTAAAATTATTGTGACTGGCCAAGGTGCCTGATATTTAATTTACATTATAAATACACCTGACAATTAAACAGTATACAATCACTACATATTTAAATCACAAAAAATATTTTTCTTATAGAATATATTACATAATAGTTTTTCCAATTTTTTTATTATTAGTATATATACTGTATAATATATATATAGTATATATATAGTGTCCGGATTATATAAATTAAACAAGATAGACTTTCATCCACAAAGAAAAAAATAGATTTGTCTTATTATTTTGTCATTTGAATTGTTATTTCACTATAAAACATGGAGATATATAAATTATAAAACTAACGTAAATAAATAAAATATAAACAAACATTAATAATATTAGGTGTCACTCTTATTAATAAAAACTAGTCATTGGAGTGACACCTAAAATAAAACAAAATATTATAGAAAACAGAGACAAGATGAAGGTCTACATCCCCCTAACCAGAATCTAAAAGTCCAAAAATATCTTAGAAATAGAAGATTTTTTTTTTTTAGGAGACGCAAATGTGATACAAACTACAAAAATATTTCAACAAACTTCCCAATACACACATACACACACACCACAAAAAATTCCTGAATCTGTTGCTGAACAAAGACAATTTAAAATAAGTAAATAAATAAATAAAACATAAAAACAAAAAAGAGAAAAAAGAAAGCTAAAAAAAAATAAATCCCTAATAAATAATGATAATATTAATAATAGAAACAATAATCAAAATTAATAAGAATTTTTTAAATGAAATGCTTTAATGTTTTATGCAGAATTCGCCATATTTGACAGTGTTGAAATAAGAAGGGTGCAAATTAACATTTTCAGTATTTATGAGTATTTTGAGTGTATAAGTAGTTTTAAAAAAAAATTTAATAATTGAATTATGTAAATTGTTTTGGAGAAAATCAAACACAAAAAGACAGTTATAAAACTTTACAAGATCTTGAAATTTTAGAAAACTACCTTTCTAAACGGCGCAACAATAGCTTAGACGGGAGAAGAACAAGGAATAACAAATTGATATTAGAGTATGTTGGGGAAATAAATGGATAACAAATGTTGATATTAACGACAACATACTATTGGCTGGTGAGAGTTTTTTATTTAATTGAATTAGCTGATAGCACCATAATAGGTTTTTGTCAAGAAATACCCCGAGATATTTTATATATTTAGAAAAATCTCTTACTGTTGTCTAATTCTAATTTTTTTAATATCATTATTAAACTTTATTTTTTTCAAGAGTGAAAAATAATAAATTCTGTTTTGTTGCTGTTTAGAGAAATATGATTACTATTTAATCAATGGCACAAATGATGAAGATTCAAATTAACTTTTTTACATAACTCAACTTTTTTAATAAATCATTTGCAACTTAAAAAAGTTGCACAAGTGATTTATTAATGCATAGAAGATTAGTGTAGTCAGCAAAACAATAAACAAATAAATTATTTATAGAGTGAAACAGTTCGCTAACATATTTAAAAAAAAGTAAAAGTCCGAGAACAAAACCCTAAGTGACACCATACTTGATAACTTTATTAGTGGATTCAACAAATTTATTAACGGAGATAAAAAAATATGCGCAAACTTTAGGGCTGAAAATAACTAAATACTGTTTTTCAATAATTATTAATTTATTAAAGACACATAGGCATTATCTTTATAACAATACATATTAAAGAATAAATACTTAGCTGAAAACATGCAGATGCAGATTTTTCATTAATTGTAAGACTTTAGTACATGGTTGTGTGGTGCTCCCAACTGATGATGGGAGCACTACAACATTAGTTGTGTGGTGCTACCATCATTAATTGTGATTACTTTTTAACTTATAAAACTGTTAAAAAAATTTCATCTTGGTTTAATCTCACCACCTCCTTCCCCACTCTTATCACTTATTAGTACACCAATATGTTTAAATGTTCTACATGTCAAGATAGTATTTTGATTAACAGATTTTTGATAAAAATAGGCAATTATATTTATAAAATTGTTGGCCACCCCTGAAAAATATTAACTATAAGTTTGGATTCAGACAAATATTATGTCTTTTTAATTCTTCATCATTTTCTAAAAAGCAGACAAATTTTAAATCAACATCTTTTAAAAAAAAATGTGGATCTTAAACTTGTATCTCATGATTTAACTTCAATATATATAACTAAACTTATGTATATTTAACTAAACTTTAAATATATGTATTTTTTTTTTTTAAATTAGATTACCCCGTATATTTATTATATGTAAATTAAAATATTTTACAAAATATAATACCTTATAATGCAAAGACATACCATCAAAAATATCTGAATTTGAAGCTGCTATAAAATGAGGTTGCAACTCTACAGACAGACTTTAAAACAAATAATAGGCTATAAATATTTAACATAAAACTTTGAATAAATAACAAATATACAGTACATCAATTTTGATTATAAGAAATAAAAACTATTACTATAATAATATTAAAAATTTTTTATACACATTGTATATGTGCATATTAATTAGAGTGAACTCTGAAAAAAATGTTTGTCTTTAGGCAGTTTAGTGCTTGATTTTGTCAATTAAAAGTGATAAAGAAAGTTTTTAAAATAATTTCAAGTTTGAACCCCGCCCCCATTTTTAAAAAATGTACCCCTTCTACCATTCTCTTTTCTCTTCTTAGCTGTATACTTAGGTCAAATAAAAATGTGTTACTTGTTTCTATTTCAACATGCTTTTTGTATCAACATATTGATCAGTAATAAAATTCTGAACTAATTATCTTAATGAATATTTATTATATATATCATATATATATATATCATATAATATTAAGTATTATCTATACAACATTAAGTATTAACTATATAATATTAAGTATTTTCTATATAATATTAAGTATTTTCTATATAATATTAAGTATTATCTACATAATATTAAGTATTTTTTATATAATATTAGGTATTATCTATATAATATTAAGTATTATCTACATAATATTAAGTATTATCTACATAATATTAAGTGTTATCTACATAATATTAAGTATTTTCGAAATAATATTAAGTGTTACCAATGCTTTTCAAGATTTTAATTGAAACTCTATGGCAAAAAAGAAGATGAAGAAGAAGATGTTGAGTTACTTTCTTTTATTTCTTTTATTTGTTCAGATTTCTTTTATTTGTTTTTAGTGTCAATTGTAAATAGTTTGTATACCTTAATTTAGAAGGGTTTTTGCAAACACTGACATTTTATGTTTGTGTTCAGGATTTTTTGATTTTATTATGGCTTGGTATGTAATGCAGTAAGATAAGATTGTTCAGTGAAAAAAAGGATGTTTTAATAAAATTGCAGGTTTTTTCTGATGCCTTTTTACAAGATAAAAAAAGATTTTTCTTGTGCGAATAAATGACAGATTTGATATTTGGCATACAGGAGTATCTTATCTCCATTGTGTTTACGTTGAATCCTTTATCTAGATTTTTGTTTTTAAGAAAATACAATTAGGGTTAAATATTGTTGTCGTATAAATACTGTTCCAGATTATATTTGATTTTTGATCATTTTTTGGTTTTAATCTTTTTTTTGTATGTTATTAAAACTGGTTTTATTATTTTTTCATATGTTAGCTTATGGGTGTTCTTATTTTTTCATATGTGTTTATTGGGTGTTCATATGTTAGCTTATGGGTGTTCTTACTTTTATTTTTTCATATGTTAGCTTAGGTGCATCTTCCTGAAGTAGGACTTAATAAATGAGATTCAATAAAAATAAGTTTAATTGATGATATGACCTATAATTTTACCTCTATGTTTCGAGGAAGTATTTTACCTCTATGTTTCTTTATTAAGTTAGTTAGGTAGTTGCCATAAGCACGTACAGAACTTGGTTTATTAACAAGTTTTTTTTAAGATATAAATAAATTTTAAAAAAGATTCAGAGTAAAATCAAGATAAACAGTTTTAAAATTGCAGTTAATAGAAAAAATCAAGATAAATAGTTTTAACATAGCAGTTAATTGAAAAAATAAAGATAAACAGTTTTAATATTGCAGTTAATGGAAAAAAACAAAATAAACAGTTTTAATATTGCAGTTAATAATGATATTGAGATTACATTTTTTGAAATTTAAAATCAAATTTGCAAAGAAACTTTTTTGGTCATAAAAATAGCTCGACATTATATTTCATACTCCATGGTGACATCAAGCAATCCTGTTTATTTCTTTTATAATTGAGAATAATTCCTTCATTAAAATAAAAGGCTTTATGGCATGGCATATAATAGATTCTTTATTCTCATCTATTATTATTATGTGTTGTTTGGGAAAGGTAATTGTGTTTTTAAATAAACTTTCATCAATTGGCAGATAATCATTTAAACAAAATGCTGAAAACTTATTAAATGTTTATCAATGTTAAGGAACCAAAAATAAATTATTCATAGTATTTTGCCATTGGTTTATAGAGAGCTTATTTCTTAACTTGGAATAAATATTGAATAAATTAAATTTTATATATTTTGCCTACTTCAATTTTTTGCAGGATTTAAAAGTTAAAATATAAAATTTTCTTAGAAAGTTGGCTTTGTGATCTTTTAAAGTTATAACACAGTTAAAAGCTCTATTTATTTTGATTGCATTGAAAATATTCTTTTTAATCAATATTTGCTTACTTTCTTTAATTGCTTGGTCTTTCAGCTTTGAATCAGCTCTTTTATAAACTGAAGTGATAGGGTTTTTTATGGTTGTATTTATCCATTTTTTTACTTTGTGAAGGATAATTGGTAGATTTTATTCCGTAGTTCAAGCACTCCAGTTTTTTGAGTTTTGATGTTTATTAAGTTTTATATATTGTTGTTGATGTTTATTGAGTTAGCATTAAAACTACTTAATTCGTATCATAGAATATTTATTTCAATACTTAAAAATTAAATCTATTTTAATTTTGAAAACAAGGATTTTATACTAAATAAAACGGAACATTAAATGTCATAAGCCATAAAACCCACATCAAAAATTTGTAATCTATGCTTACAGGGTTTATGAAAATAAAACATTTTTTAAGAAAATATAAAACAATTTTTAATAAAATATAACATATTTTAGTTGATTTAAAAGTGCATTTATGATATATAAAGTTTTTCATAAACTTCTAAAGAATAAAATGTTTTTTAACTATAGTTCATTATATTTAAAGATATTAAATAAAAAACCATACACTTTGATAAAAGTCTTGCCTTGCTATACCTTTCAAAACCCAACTTCTTATATTACAATACCAACCACAAAAATCAACACTAATTTTTGGTATAAGTGAATTCAAGGTAGCCTTAACTTCATTACTAGTTTAGAAGTATAATTAGCTTTAAGACAATTAAAGTATTCCTCCATTGGGTTCAATTGTGGTGAATAAAGAGGCAAAAATCAAACAGAAAAACAAGATTGGCTAAGCAAACTGATTACATCTCTTCAAAGATGAAAAGCACAATTATCCATTACTAGTACAAAATGGGGATTCGTTATAAAATACAGTCTTAAACTGTCGGTTATAAAATCACAAAAAAGATTGTTAATGGTATTCTAAGCTTTAAGATAGTGGAGGGATTATAGGATAGTGCCGTTATAGGCACCCTCCACATCATAAAGCTTAGAATTCGATTAATAGTTATAGAGGCCATTAAATTTACATTCTTTCCATGATTTGCAGGCACTGTAACAAAACATTTTGTATTCTTTATAGAATAGCCATATTGCTTAGAATATGTAAGTTAAAACCTGTTTGACCTAGAAACACTATTTACCGATTAAAACAACAAAAATAAAGCTTGAATAATACATTTTAATTATAAGCATAGTAAGGTATGACTGCATGTGTAATGCCTTAAAAAAGTTTTCTTGGAATAAAAAAGAAAAATTTATTTAATATGGATATAGTAACTTTTCTATTTTTCATTTTATTTAATATAAACTTAAAATTACAACAAACATCATTAACTGTTTTATATCTAAATATTTTATAAAAATAACACTTCTATTCCAAACTTAAAAGTATGAATCCAAACTTAAAAGTTGTATTTCAAGAACCATTTGTATAACAAATGGTTCAAATTTACTTTATTAGAATCAAGCTATTATATATCAAAATGCGTATATAAAAAAAATGTCACGGAGCTTTGCTTCCTGCTTTGATAAGTTGAATTAGTTTTGAATGATTTACCTAATAACTTATAACAAAGATCAAATTGGAAAGCGCAGCACATTCTATCAAGGTTGAGACTTTTGATTCAAGACTTTTGGTTGTTTTGGTATTAAAAACTTAAACTAAAACGTTTATTAAAAGTTGTTTATAAAAAGTGAATTGAAAGTCTTAGGATTGAAACTTCCGGCGTAAATTAACCTACATTCCAAATTCGATACAACTCTGTTACATCTCTACTTCAAAGTATGATTCCAAACTTAAAAGTATGATAAAATGTATGATATTAGACTCTGCTGAAAATTTATCCTTTAAAGGTGTACTTGACTACATTTCTTGCTGTCTTTCTTTTATTTTTATAGTTCTCTTTGCAATAAATAATCTTCATAAATTACAAAGCTTCATGAAGTAATTAGATGATTAAACTAATTTATTGTTTTACATTTTCATAATATTTGTTTTATATTTTTTTTTAAATTGTTTTATATTATCTTAAAATTTGTTTTATATTTTCTTAAAATTTGTCATGCATTTTTTTAAAATTTGTTTTATGTTTCCTTTAAAAATGTTTCACATTTTCTTAAACCCTGTAAATAAGAAATTATGATTAATATTTTACAAGAGTCAATGTAATAAACAAAAGAGGTGAGATAATATCTAAATGTAGACATAAAAATAACTTCATCTTATCCTTTGATACCAGTGATTAGTTTTCTAATGTATTTTCTTTTATTAAAGACTTACGTTCCATCGTAGTTTGTAATTTTCTAATATTGTTTATTTTTTAAATTTGTATTTTACGGCTGATGATCGCCATCAGGCAGAGTTGTTTTTCCTACATTTTATATATATATATATATATATATATATATATATATATATATATATATATATATATATATATATATATATATATATATATATATATACATACATACATATATATATATCTGTTAACGAAACTGCGCTTGTCCACACAAAAATATTTTTTTAAAACAACTTGATCACAGCTTTTTGCATGTTTTGAAATATTAGGTGTTTCAAAAAATTCTAAAATCATAAAAATAAATCTTAACTAAAACAAAACTCAAAGTCTAAGAAGAACTTATTTTAAGTATTTATTGTTTACATTTAAAATAAATAATTTCAATACTTTGATTTTTTCTAACAATTTTATATTAGGCAAAACTCTTTGAAGCAAAGTCACAAATTACTTTTAATCAATGTTTATTGATTTATCAATATGTTTATTTAAATTATCAAAGAATATTATATATAATAACTTATTTATATATAAATTTATTTATTTATGTAAATATATCTTTTTTCCAACAAAATACACGCTAGTTAAATAATAACATACTTATTAAATAAATAGTATTTTCAAATCACTTTGTAAAATCATTTTATTTTTTGTTTAGTAAATGAAGCTTTATAAAGATATGTTTACTCTTTTTAATATACATTTCTTTGTAGTAAAAAAAAGAAAAAAGTTATAAAGATACGTTTACTCTTTTTAATATACATTTCTTTGTAGTAAAAAAAAGAAAAAAGTAATTAAACCTTTATAATTAAGTATAGGATGCCTAACTTTGAAACTTTTTTAAAGATTTTTTTAAAGCTTTTAAATGATTTTCTTTTTTTTTTTTAGTATTGTTAAGTTTTATTTTTTTAATTTTTGATTTCTCTTTTGATAAAACATTTTTCTTAAAATTTTTTAGCAATGTATTTTTTTTTAATTTTCTCTTTAGCTCAGCTTAGTTCTTTCAGCACATTTATAAAACACTTAAATTATCAGAACATGCAAATAGCTGAGGTCAAGTTGCCTAAAAATATTATTTTATGTGTGGCTAAACATACTGTGCGAATATTATTTTGTGTGTAACCAAACATACTGTGCGACTGCACGTGGTTTCTGTAACAACCGGATATATATGTTATTTTACAAACCTTCCTATGAGATGCAAATGTCTTCTTTGAAGAGCATCTTGCAACACTATATTTAAAAAAGGCTTATCCTGCCAATGGGTTTTCTCCTTTGCCTGAAAAAAGTATTTATTAAAAAAAACTTTCAGTATTTACATGGAAAAAATAAATCTAAAACAAATAATTTATTTTTATTCCTTACCTTCTGGAATAACTCAATGCAAAACTCATGCATTGTACCACCATCTTCCATAAGAAAAAAATTCTATAATAAAAATGTTCTGTTGAATAAATCTTTGGTAAGTTCTAAGAGAATGAATGATACCACATTAACGAAAATTTTCAAGCTGATTTCAATAAAACATGACATTTGTTTTTCAGTCTTTTTATTAACAAAATATTGAATTATATAAAAATAATCCCAATATCTTTATATAATTTAATGTTTTGAAAATAAAGATATTTTTGATATAACAAAGGCAATTTTATGGATATTAAAAAGATAGTAAAGAGCATTAAAATAAATAAAAGTTTTCATCAGAAAAAGAATCAATTTTTAAAAAACAAAAACTCTCAAACCTTCATAACTTGAAAGTGTTGATGCAAACTAAATTCTTCTTTAAAAAGATCCAATAAAAGTTTACAGACCTGAAAGAATGTATTATTGTCAAATATCCCAGATAATAGGGTATATCATTGCTACTTCATAAATTTTTATAATATTTTAAATACTCTATATAAAAAAAGCAAAACTAGTTACAAATTTAAAATTTACACACACAAATTGAAATGATGCAAAATGTGAAATGTAACGAAAAATAGAAAAACAAAATAAAAGATTGAAAGTGAGAAAAAAAGAAAGCTGAAAGATATTAGAACAAAATATTACCCTATCATATCGTTTTAGTATTCCCGGAAACAGACTTTTTTGAATAAGCAATTTTATTGGAGGACGACATGCGCCATTTTCTAAATATTTCTAATTCAATTATTATAGTTAAAGTTTTAATAAAACACAAAATAATAAAAAGTAAAAATGAAACACAAAATAATAAAAAGTATTTATCAAACATGAAATAATAAAAACTTAAAATAAAACACAAAATAATAAAAAGTATTTATCAAACATGAAATTATAAAAACTTAAAATAAAACACAAAATAATAAAAAGTAAAAATAAAGCACAAAATAATAAAGAGTCAAAATAAAATATGAAGTTATAAAAAGTAAAAAATAAAACATGAAACAATTAAAAGTCACACATACTCAAAAGCTCACTCCAGGATTCTCCTTCATTCCTATAGCAATCATTATCAAAAAGTAATTATCATAATTAGATGATTATCTTCATAAAACACAATTTGATAATCATCTTCATAAAACACTATAAATTATTTAACTATGAATCTATATAGTGATCACTAGTGATACTTATATAATCAATATTACTATAATAAAAATCTTGATTATAAAGTGAATTTAATTTTTTTTTAAATAAATGTGAAACAAATTTAACCTCTGATTATTTTTTATATATTTTTGTGCGATACATCTCTGTTTTGCATGTCCAAACATAAGATTAAAGTTTTGTTGTACCAGATGATCAACCAAAGGATCTTCAAAGCCTATTGAAGAACCATCAGTAACGTCACCAGTCACCAGCCCGTCATCAACTGTAAAAATTAAGCTTCTTTAATATAGTCAAAACGAAAAATTTATTTCAAAAGCTTTCACCTTAATACAAAACAAAAAATTATGATATCAAACATCATGTGAACTTTATCTATCTATCTATATTTATAACTATATCTATTATTACTTTTAACATTTAATGTTTGCCATGTGTTTAGCCATTGCCACCTCATTAAGAAACATGCAGAACAAGCCATTGCTTTAATGTCTTAATGACTGGCAATGACTAAACACATACATTGTACGTGTTTAGCCATTCATTTCATTCATTGCCAGTCATTAAGAAACATGCAGAACAAAAACTAAATGCTAGGAAATTCTAAAATCATGTCTGAAAAAACTCAGATGTGCGCATTATAACTGATGAATATATAAATGAATATATAAAGATCATATTTTTAAAAATAGAATTTAAACAATATTTTTTTGAAATGAAGTAGTGACAAAAAGTGCACATAAGCATAAGCATAAGCATAAGTTTTTTACCTTATATCTAAATAAGAAATTCTATTGTGCAGGTTAAGAAAAAAATTACCCATTTTATTATTTTGCAAGAAAAAAATTTTTTTTACAAAAAAAATGTTTAAAACTTTATAAAAGTAAATAAAAAACATAATCTTTTTATAAGATCAATTTATGAAAAAATATATAACAGCTATATGCACATAATATATCATAATTAACAAAACTTTATTCTAAACATTCCAGGTTTCTAATCATCAAATAACTAATAACTATATTTTTTGTGTGCAAAAACTATTGATATCAATTTTGTTTTAATGGTTGATGCAAAACTACTTTATTGTAATTAAAGTGATGCTTTATTGTAATTAAAATAAAAACTTTTTTTCACAATATGAAATGGTTAAAACTTAAATTAACTTGAACGAGTTTTAAATTTGTATCTAATTTTACAATAGCATTATCGTTATAGCTGTTCAATAAGAATTTGCTTTTTTTTACTTTTTGCCTAATAGCCAACAAATTCATGGAATTAAATTCTTTCTACTTGAATGCTAAAATGTTCAATTTCTTTATTTAGGGTAATAATACACAATTAAACAAATAAAACCCACAACTTTACCCAAATAATAAAAGTTCTCTTGAAAACTGTTTAATTTAAATTTACAAACATTTTTAAACAAAAAATATGAAGTAAAAAATTTAACTTGAAACTATAAAATATTTTGTTACTAAATCCATCAAAATTATCTGACATTTCCATGACTTTTAAAAAGTCTAAGTTTTGTAAACCAATGGCAGAAACAGCTGTTTGGGCAGATATCAACTTGGATCATGTTAGTATACCCAGATATTTTTATTGTGATGGTACTACTAAAAAGATCATTATCCATAGTTTATGAGTTCTTTACCCAGAATTCAATTGAGGGTTTGTATCAGAACTGAAGCAGGTTGTTCTGGATTAAATATTACCAGTAGCATGACCGAACAATAATAACAACAGAGTTGTTATTATTGTTCATTGATTGAGTTTGTATCAATCAACAAAAATAAGTTGATTGATACAAACTCAAACAAAATATTTAAGTGTATTTTGATTACCTATTTAACTGATACTTTATTATGTATAATACTATTAAAAGGGCCTTTTTAAAAAGTCATCAATTTCGACCTTTCCCTGCCTTCTATTTGCCTTAGGGTCATTCCTCCTAGCTTAGAAAAGGAATGAAAATTTGGAAAAAAAGAAAAGAAAAAGATAAAAACAGTAAAGGAATAAAATATTTTTTATCAGTTTAGGTATAGGAAATCTTGTCTTTTTAAAAAGGTCACCCTGACCTGACTGATTGCAATAAAATGATAATCCATAACTTACACAGCAATACCTTTTTTAAAAAGATTTTAGACCAGAACTCATGTTTGCAAAAATCTTTAAAATATCACTAGTAAAAAAAAAATCATTTTAAAATACTTCATGACTTTTTCCATGACTAGTTGAAGTTCTATGAAACTTCGATGATTTCCATGACAAATTGCTATCTTTTAGAAGAAAAAGTTGAATCAGTATTTTTTTACTAATGTATTACTGCTCTGTTGTATATATAAACTCTTTATATATATAAAACTGTTATTTATATAAAACTTTTTAAACTATTTAACAAGTGTTTAACTGAAAACTGTTTTTTGCATGCTAGAAAATGCATCTGTTTTTAATAAAAGTAGAGTTTATGTAATAGGAACAATAAAATAAGAACAACAGATTACAAAAACTTTTTATTGTCTTATAATACTTAGATTAGTGTTGTTCTTATTTTATAAAAACTTATTTTTATATT
The DNA here is from genome assembly GCF_038396675.1 of Hydra vulgaris. NCBI lineage: Eukaryota > Metazoa > Cnidaria > Hydrozoa > Anthoathecata > Hydridae > Hydra > Hydra vulgaris. The sequence continues at coordinate 45,120,889 of NC_088923.1, read as the reverse complement.
ATAGGAACAACAAAAATTAATAAACTTAAGAGCCTAGTAAATTTCAATTAAATTATACAGATTTTAATTTTTATGTTCTATTGATTTGTTACCACTTGTCAACCTTGATAACAGTAAAATTCTATTACAGATTTGATAAATTCAGTAACACAAAAGTAATTGTTTTTGACTTATATGTTGAAAGGTTTCCATGATATCTGGCAAGATGTTCTTCACCAGAAACTCACATCTATAGTGTATATGAGAAAGTAATCAAAGTTATTAAATATTTCTTTCTTAATCGCAATACTTGAGCAAACCTTAATGGATAAAACTCTACTTCATATCCAGAAACCTTGGAAGTATTACAAGATTTCAAAAACATCTGCATTACATTAAAAAAAAGTCAAAAAAAAAAAACAACAAAAAAAAATAAATATGAACTTTTCAAATAATTATATCTTTAAGTCATTTCAATAAAAGTTTTATTTTCTCTTTAATTGAAGCAAAACTTTTCAACAAAAATACACCTTCAATTTGTTTTTTTATAAAGGTTTAAAATTTTTTTTTTTGTTAAACAAAGTACTTGAACTCAAACATTTTATTACTTTAATAAATCTTTTCCATACCAATCTTATTTAACAAATTAGATTAGAAAAATTGCAATTAATGTTTTCTGAACTTTTTTTTAACAAAACATTTGATTCTTTTACAACTTCACACAGATTTTTTCAAATAAGTAATTAATATAATTACAATCATACTTACAGAAGCTTACTGTTTGACTAATATCATTGATATTTTCTGTTTGAATTTTATTATTTAGTGTCCTTGTACTTGTAAGCAATTAAAATAAATATGTATAAAAATAATGTTACCCTTTAAAAATCTATCATTGGCTTGTTGCAATTCTTTTATAAGATTCATCCTAAATTCTTCATGCAAAGATGTCTCCACTACCAATGATGAAAACTTAACATACAAATCAAATATATATTTTTTATTAGTTCGAAAAAGTTATCTAAGTGCATTATAGACATTATACAAAACATATACAATATAACCCTTTTTTTCTACATTGATAGAAGAGGTTTTTTATCTTGATAGAAAAGTTTTTAATCAAAATAGAAAATCTTTTCCCCATCTTTCAAAGGTTTTAATTGGTTATTGCGCTTGTTGCAATAACCAATTAAATAGTCTATAGAGACAATAAAAAAAATAAAAAACTGTAAATGTATTTCTGTTTCAAACTATTAAACATTCTACCAAGTTCATTAATTAAGGCTAGTTAATCAATTAGGCTAGAATATTAATTTGTTTCTTATTAGCATTACATTTACATAAAACCACTAAAAAATAGAACAAAAATTTTTGTAACAAATTAAAATTTACGTTATTTAATTAAATTATGGTTAACATTTTTTTGTGATGGTTTGTAAGAAATACTGTAAACAAATTTTAAATATATATTTTCTCATCTCACACTATCAGAACATTAAATTAAAAAAACATAAAACAAGTTAAAAAAAACAACAAAAAAAAATCAGAAAAAAAAAAAAAAAAAACTCTTAGCAAAAAAAAAAGAGTATTGCATCTCCTATAGCAATTTAGATATATACAGAAACAATCTAAATATATACAGAATCAATCTAAATATATTCAGGAACAATCTAGATATATACAGAAGTAATAAAAATCAATTTTATTGCATTCAATTTAAAGTCTAAAATATTAAAATTAGTAAACTTTTTAAAAAACCTTTTTAAAAATGCATTAGATGCAAACTTACATTAGCTGAAAAAACTTCAAAATCACAGTAATTCAAGTGTTGAAACAAAAAGTTAAAATAAGTTGCATAATAAGAAAATATCAAGAATAAAGTTATTGATATCTTCTACTGCTAAATGTTAGTAGTAAATTAGTAGGTTTGAATTGATTGTAATAAATCAATTTGGTTTATTTCTTGCTTAAAATAATACATGGCAACTTTAAGGAGATGAACTAATAAAAAATAAATAATTAAATGAAAAACTTACATCTCCAAATTCAGCTAACAATCCAAGCGACTTTCCAGTTACTAAAATCTAAAAATAAAAAAATAAAATAAAATATTTGTACATAGAAAACCTGAATGTTTTTAAGTATATAAAATCTACAAAATAGATTAGTTGACTTCATTAAATTATGTTGATAATGGTTGATATTGCTTTGTAATATATAATAAAATTATTAATAATAATAGCAGATATACATAATAATTTCTATTATTGTAATTAATTGTTAAAATTATGAAGCAATAATGTATGCTTTTTAGCTATTTAACTGTGGACTTCGGATATTTTGTCATAAAAGTTTAATAAAATAGTACATTTAAGTTAAAAACAACCAAATAAAAACAATAATAATTATAATTATTATTTTAAATAATTGTAAACTATTGTGTACATGTTTTAAATACTATATAATTTTTTTTACCTGTTTTTGAATTCCTTCTATAAATTTTGGAACAAGAGATTTCACATTTCCATTAGAAGACTTTGTTTCTGTTAAACAAATAGCAAAATATATTTATTTCCTATAAAGTAGTACAGACCAAAATAGAAAAATGTAAAAAAAACAACCTTTTATTTGGTAAGTTGCCCTCCAATAATTTTCTTCATCTTTTTCCACTTTTTTTGAAGCTTGCAGACTATAAATAAATAAAAGCAAAAATATATAACCATAATTGAGATTGCTTAAAAAATCAAAAAATCTGTATACCTGATTCTTTAAGGACCACCCTAATATATACATATATATATATATATATATATATATATATATATATATATATATATATATATATATATATATATATATATATATATATATATATATATTAACAAAGAAAAAACAACTTTTTCTATGGTACTTTAAGTTTCATGCCTATATGGCAATCATCAGCCATTGAATACAAAATCAAAAACAAAAAAACCTGCTAAAAATTACAAATTACTGTGTAGTGGGATCTTCATGTCGCTAAATGACATATTGATGGCAACCAAAAAGACATATTGATGGCAACCAAAAAGACATATTGATGGCAACCAAAAAGACATATTGATGGCAACCAAAAAGACATATTCACCTAATCACCGGTGTCAAAAAAAGATAAGATAAAGAAAAAGATAAGAGGAATTTATTCTTGTGCCTGCATTTTAAAATCAACTCATTTCGTTTATTTAACAAGTTTTCACCTTTATATGCTAAAATAAGGAATTTTTTGTATAAGCAAAGATTGCAAACTTTTGACGAGGAGTTATAAGGATTGCACATTTCACAATTTTCCACTTAATTAAAGGTGTAAACATTTTGTCTTTTATGTCCCAAATTTCTTCAGACAACTCGGCGCCATTTTTATATTTATTAATGTTAAATAATTTTGTATATATATATATATATATATATATATATATATATATATATATATATATATATATATATATATATATATATATATATATGAATAAAGTAATTTTGAAGAAAAGTGGATTTCTTTGCATGGTTTTCTTGGTTTTCTACTGCATGGTTGTTGGTTACTACTCAGGATTTCACAATTGTCTCTACAGTCTTGAAGTCATCTCATCTGTTCCATGTTTCCAGATCTTCAGCTAGGAATGTATCTAGCATGCTCAGAGTAGCAAATATGTTCCCACTCTTCTTGGAAACAAAATCAGGAAGAGTTTTTTGTGAGAATTTCTGGAGCTTTACTTGGTCCCATACACACTAAAAGCAATACCCAATATGAGTTCCAGGATGTGATGACAACAACCAAGTTGCTTTTCAAGAAAGAATGCTTGCACTAAACAATCAACCAGTGTTGGAGCTGGTTGTATTGACACACATACCACAGACTAATTCTTCCAGCTCCCATTTTTGTAAGGCATAATGTACTGTTTGTGCCTCTGATTGACTAGTACCTTCAAAGTAAAGATCCCCAGCAAATTATATATTATATAATACATAAAAAAATGTTTATTTGTTAGTACCAGCAGGAATTTTTAGAATATCCAATAGCTTCGTACACCCCATTGTTGTGACAAGAATTGGCAACCTGTTAACCTTCTCTGTTCCAGTCAGATCATTTATGAGTTTGCCATCTCAGTGCACTGTAAGTGCCGTGTTGCGCTTGAAATTTTAAATTATTCTGGAGGTGGCTTCCTGTCTGTGTTTTCAACACTTGCGACGGATGGTTGATCTATTTAGAGCAAGTGATTCAGCGTCTTGTCCTAGAGCCCTTGAAGTTTCGAATACAACCATCATGGCAGCCTGGTTGCTCAGCCTATTTCAATCGAACATTGTGCCAGTTATGGTGATAGTACAATTTGGCATCCTTGTTTCTTTGGTGGTGGAGTGACTGCACTACTTGTAGCTGAAAATAGATCCTGTTTTTCAGTTCCACTCTGGCTTTCTACTGACTTGAGTGTGTAAGAATAAATTCCTCTTTTTTTAACAACGGTGATTAGCTAGCATCAAGTATATCTTTATAAATATGTCTTTTAGCAACATAAAGATCCCACTACACAGTAATTTGTAATTTTTAGCTGGTTTTTTTGTTTTTGAATTCCTTAACTGCGGCTGAAAATGCAGTTTTGTTTGATTGCTGAATTGTGATCGTCCTCTTACTCTTTTTGGCGGCTCTTACTCTTTTAAAGGCCTTTCCACTCATAGAATAATTGCTCAAGTTTTTTTATGCAATATTTGATCGGAATTTTTGCTCAAAACAAAAACGTTCCACTCTCTCAATAGTTTAGTTTGCTGCATTTCCAACATCTTCTTTCAGAAAATTGTACAAATTAAGAAAATGTTCAAGAACAAGCTTCCTTGATGGCAATTTGTATCCATTGATCCCCTCTATAGGGCTAAACTAAACTAAACATAAGCCACCTGAAAAATTAACTTAAATTTAGATATTTGTTATTGTTGATAACTTAATAATTGGTAATTTTTGTGTCATGTTATGGATAATGAACTCTGTCAGGGATTTAAATGCCCTTGCCGAATGTACTCAGGGTTAAATGCTCCTCCCATGTACTTGGGGTTAAATAGAGTGAAAGTTTCTTTAAAACAAGGTTTTCAGGCAGAGTATTTGAGTAAAATATTGTTTCAATTATTTCTCCTTAAAGGGGAAGACCTGGTTAACCTAATTGTATTTGGAAAAATGCAATAAGATTGAGTAGTAGTTGCAATGGTAGTTAATAAAACAAAATAAAGGATATTATTACATTATAGTTTCCCTCATTCTCAGTTTTTATACTTTATAACAATAGTGCACAAAATGCAATAAAAACTTTTTATAATTTTACACAACATACAAAATTACAAATTCCTCATTTATAAAATACATTTTACATATTTACCTTCTAATGATGTTCTTACAAATACGAATTCTTAACAATAGTTTTTAAAATATAAAAAAAAATTTAATTATTAAAATGGTGATAAAAACATTAGCAGAAGATACAATACGGCTGCAAAGAACTTGTACAAGATTTAAAAATAATTTTGTAAGGTGCCCAAGATGTGTTAACAATAAACTATATAATTTACAACAAAATATTTCAATTCAATCTAAACATTTATCTTATTAAAAAATTGTATTTATATCTACTATTATTATTATTATTATTATTAATATTATTATTACTTTTATTATTAGTATTATTATATAATACTCAACTATGTAACTATGTACTGACTTACTGACACAAAATATTTATTTTTACTTATTAGTTGAAATCTGTTTATTTACATATATTAATTTCATTTATAGTTTGTTCTAAATGGTTTCATTTTGCAACAATATTGAGCATTTTGTTACATTTGGGTTCTTTTGTAAAATTCTTGCATGCCAATATTCTCACAAAACAAAAAACTTTTCTAAATATTGATCCATCCTGCTCATATTTACCCTGAATTATTTTTATATATATTGGAATATTACTAGGTGTTCAGACAACGAAGTTTTTAAACTTCAAAAATAAGGACCATCATAATATATATATATATATATATATATATATATATATATATATATATATATATATATATATATATATATATATATATATATATGTATACTAAATCACGCTCGCAAATAGTTATAGTTTTATAATTGTTTTTGAACGCCACAATGTTTATTGAGTATATTTTTTAACGAAAAAAACAATGTATTTTTTACCTGATGATTGCTAAATGCATGAAATTTTTAGTAGTAAAAAATAATGTAGTTATTTTAATTTATTCTTGTCAAATAATCAATTATATATATATATATATATATATATATATATATATATATATATATATATATATATATATATATATATATACATATAAATATAAATATATATATATAAATATATATATATAAATATATATATATAAATATATATATATATATATATATATATATATATATATATATATATATATATATATATATATATATATATATATATATATATATATATATATATATATATATATATATATATATACATATATATAAACAATTTTAAAACGTACTCTACCAAATAGAGTGCTCAATGTTCTAAAAAGAACAGAGCAATTATAAAGTAGTAGAAAATCACTTAACAAAACTTTTTCTCATTTACCAATGTTTTAACTGTGTTTTATCAAAGACTCATCAGAAAATTCTCCTGATGAAAATTTTTCTGATGAGTCTTAATTGATGAAACACAGTGTCAAATGAAAAATTTTGTTAAGTAATTTTTTACTACTTTAAATATATATATATCTATATATATATATATATATATATATATATATATATATATATATATATATATATATATATATATATATACATATATATAACAGCATGTCATTTACATTTTATGTAATAAATCTATTTGTATAACGTTAGGTACAATTGTCTGCAAGTGTAAACATCAGTAGGTTATGTTTAGTTTCCCAGGTTGTATATAGAACAACTGTGTATAGTATATGTATATGATAAATTTTTAAAATACTCTAAGAATATCATTTTTTGCTTAAACTGTTTTGTTTGTATTTAAAAAGTGAAAAAACTAAAAAAAATTTATTTGCTTAGCGGTGGATTTGAACCCACTAACCCACATGTTTAGATGTTGGCACCAAGGACAACACATTAAACCACTGAAGTACTAAAGATATGATAAATTAAAAAATAAATTTATAAATTTATAATAAATAAATTTATAAACTTTTTATGCCGATGAAATAGTTCAACAACTTTTTACTTTAAATAATTGCAACTATATTGCATTAAAATTTATAAAAAAAAAATTTAAAAACCACAATACACTCTCAAAAATGAAACAAACAAAAAATGCAAGTATTAAAATTACATTTACATAATTTAATAAAATAGAATTTTATCTTTACTCGAGATGTAATCTGCAAATATAAAATGCAATATGTAATAATCAAATGTAAAAAGTCCTCTTGGATAACATTATGTACAAACAACTGTGTAAACATCAGTGCTACTGACAGTAGACAAGTTAAGTTTGCGAATCATATATTTAAGGATTGTGTATGTATAAGAAACTTTTTAAATTTTTCTTTTTTTTGGAGGATTTGAACTTTAGATGACTAAAACCTTACTGCTCTGAGTTATTAATGCTTATGTTAAGGAAATAAAAAAATTCTTTTATAAAAATTTATAACAATATAGTTATTAACTCTTCCCCTCCTTCTCCTCCTTGATAGTTCTGCTAGCTAAAAATATGTCGTAATTTGAAGAAAATTCAAACAGATAGAGTTAACTTATTTAACATTACTAGCTCCAGTACTTCATTTCCTGAGTCCTTATTTGTTTTTTGAGTAAATATAGTCTAAGTAAGTGGGTTGAAATTTTATTATAATAATTTCAAAAAACAACAATAGAAATGCCACACATTTGTCATCTATGTTAGATATGTATACATACATACTGTTAGATATGTATTCATGTATTACATATACTCTTGTTTGGTCATTTTTTATTTTTATTAGAAAATGTAAACTTCATGTTTTTTTTAATCAATAGATCGCCTGCCCAAACTAAATCCGTTAGTTGATGCAGCATCACTCCACGCACCTTCAACCTACTTGTCAGTCAATGTGGCATTCCTCGCATGTTCTACTTATTTTTTAGAAAATGTATGTAAACAGTAAAAAAATAAAAATAAAAACATTTAGAGAGTTTTTAGTTTCATTTAAAAATAATAGCTTTTTTGGAGATTTTTTAAAAAAGATTAAATTTAATAACTTTCCTCAATTAAATCTAATAGTTTTTACATACAGTGTACTTGATATTGTCTTCTTTAAACACTAAGCTGTTATGAGACAAACAATAGAAAAACAATAGATTGTTAAGAGACATTTTTTACCACACACAATAAATTTAAATTTATTGTGTGTCAAACTATAAGAATGTATGTGTATATTCTTATAGTTTATAGAATTTGTTGTTCCAATTTCAAAAACTCTGGTGAACATTCTGACCCCTCCAATTATCGTCTGATCAGTTTTCTTTCTGTTATTAGCAAGGTCTTTGAGTTTTTGATCAACTAGTTTTTCACATCCTATTTGGAGTCAAATAATTTACTGTCCGACAATTAATATGTTGCTTGATCCTCTTGCTCTATGGCTGACTGGTTAACAGTTTTAACTGAAAGATTTTATCATTTCATATGGTGTATCTGGGAAAGTTTTTGAGATTATCAAATAATTTCTTTCGAACTGCTTTATTTAAGTCATCTTTAAAGGCCAATTTTCTTCTTTATTTCCAGAAACTTATGAGGTACCTCAAGGTTCTATCCTTTGTCCTGTTTTGTTTCCTATCTACATTAATGATCTTCCTGACAACCTTACATCTAAAGTAGCGCTTTTTGCTGATTAATCAACCTTACACTCCTGTCTTGACAAAAAATCTTCTCTTTTCGATCGCTTAGAACAGGCAGTGGATCTTAAATCTAATCTCACTTCTGTAACAGATTGGGGCCCACAGTGGCTTATGAATTTTATTTCCAACAATACTCAGTTATTTACTGCAAACAACTATCGCAGTACTGTCGATATTCCTATATTAAAAAATGGCAACCACCTCACTGAGTCATCTTCTTTACATCTTCTTGGATTGTTTAGTACTGACCTTTCATGGAAACCATATATTCAATACATTAGCTAAAATCACCATTTTCTATCTCCTGATTCCGTTTTCAACCTCTACAAATCTCTTATTCGCCCCAGCATGGAATACTCATATTTTAGCTGGTTCTTTTAATGATGCTCTTTTTCTTCTAGAAAAAGTCCAAAAACACATTGTCAACGTAGTTGGACCTGCTTTATCTGCTAAGCTTTAGCTTCCTTCCCATCATCGTAAATACTATAATTGTAAATGCTATTATCTCTTGTTCCATCAACTAAAACTCAATCTCGCTTAACTTGTCATTCACCAAAGTCTCATTCTTCTACTGTATCTTTACTCTATCTGTCTCTGCATGCTCTAAAAAACTTTTACTTGTCTAGTTTTTTTTTCCTGCATTTTAACGCTTGGAACTCTCTCCCAACTTCATGTTTTCCTGACTCATACAACCTTGAACTTTTTAAGTCTTCTGTCAACCATTTCCTTGCTCTATAACTTTATTCTTTTTTTCTCGTAACTCCCAATTTAATAGTGGTTGCTTGCAGCCTTTTTGGGAGTAAATCAGAATTAAAAAAAAAAAGTTTAAATAATTATTATATATATATATATATATATATATATATATATATATATATATATATATATATATATATATATATATATATATATATATATATATATATATATATATATATATATATATACACACACATATATATATATATACATATATATATACATACATATATATATACACATGTATATATATATATACACATGTGTATATATATATATGTGTGTGTATATATATATGAGTATATATATATATGTGTGTATATATATATATATATATATATATATATATATATATATATATATATATATATATATATATATATATATATATTAATAATGCTTTATTTGAAGGCCCATTAATATATAAACACTACATTATATAACAACATTTAACATAAAGTAAACTAAGTAGCGTTACAATGCATTATAAAAAAATCTAGTTTTTAACAGCTTCGATATTATTGCTTAAAAATGTAATTATAGATTTCAAAATAAAGTCAAATGTTTAGGAGAAGGTAGAAAAAGTTATGGATAATTTTTATTGCCTGTCGGTTAATTCATAAAATAATTTTTGTGTTTAAAAAGGTATTTTTATAATGTTAAGTAACTGAACAGGAATTGTAAATACTTTATTGATATTATAATCAATATATGCAAAGCTATATTTTAAATAAAATTATGCCTGATAACTTGTAAATCTAGAAATGTTTTATTTTTGAACCAAAAATAGCATGTGTTACTATCTTAAATAAAACAAGATTATACGAAGTAATTTAATTGGTAATTTCGTTCATACAAAACATTTAAAATGTATTTGCATTGATACTAAACATTTAAACTATTTTAAATGTATTTGCATTGATACCAAACATTTAAAAGCATTAATTAAATTCCTTTTTTTTTTACTTTCGCAGTTTAAAATGAGTTTCATGCTTTGAAATTTTAAATATCTTTTTACGTGATTCAACTCAAATTTCCAAATAAAAAACAAAACTTTATTTAGTCTAACCACAATTTTTTTTGTTTGGGGGAACTATGTATTCTGTATTATTTTATGTATTCTAATTGCACCATTTTTTAAAGTAAGTTTTTTAAATCATAATTTATCATTTTGAAAATATTTTGACCATATAAAAAAAGGTTAAGTAACAAACATAACATTTCAATTTTATGGTTACATAGCAATTAAATAATAAGATAGTTGAAAAAGCAAGCAATAATTAAATTTAAAAGTTGATAGTTTTAATGAAAACATTTTATGAGCAATTCTTTATTAATACCTAAAAATTCCCATCTGACTGCTATGACTTTAGTTTAACTCTTGATGGGGTGATCTTAATTTAATCCTTGATGCCTTGATGTGATTTTTTTGATTTATTACAATTGTTAGAAGCAAGTTATGTGACATAATAATAAACACTTTTTGTTAATATTTAGAGGCCAACGTTAGGTTTGCATTTGCAAAATACTAATATAGTAGTGCTCAAAGTTTAACACTTTAAATCAGATAAATAAAAAACTAATTTGTTGTATCAGATAATTAAAAAACTAATTTGCATAAATAAAGCGTTTAAAAAATTATTTGTTGATCATTTGAAGAATATAGTAAAATAATTTTTTCTAAATGGTCTTTATAAGATAAAAAGCTAAAAGCTCATGTGGGATTCTCGCATAGCCTCTGGGGCCAGCACGCCACTGATTATGCAATTGCAGAAAAATTTCTTTATGCCTGCTAAATAGAAAAAGGAAAAATATTATTTTTATTTATTTAAATATTGATTAAAGTTTGTTGATATTAACACAAAAAATCTTCTTGCTATGACAGCAAAGAAAACTAACTGGCCTTTTCAAATTCATTTGTAAACTTTGAAAAATAAGTTTTAAACCAATCGTTAAGTAGAAAATTCAAATTTTAGCTTGCAAAAAAATGTAACCTTTTAAAGAAAAAAAATTTGTTGAACTTGTGCAACAAGCTCATGCCAAAGTGTGGTTCCAAAATACTCCCTCTGTTTCTAAATACTGGAATACTACAAAATATGGTAACAAAATAAATTATCTTATGTATAATATGTCAGTATGTCTGTCAATAAAGCACTGGAATCAAAATGAAAAAATGTAGCAACTCACCTAATAATAAAAAACATACTTAATAATATATAAAATGATTTCAGTAACAATATAAAAATATTTTAAGTAACTGAATAACTATAAACTAAAACAAAACTTTAATCCTTTTATAATATCTTAATCCTTAAAAATCTTAATCAAATAAAAAAACAGCAATAAAAAAAAATAACTTTTTTCTTAAAACCAAATCATTTACATCAGATCATTCAGTTACATCAGATCATTCATTTACATCAGATCATTCAGTTACATCAGATCATTCAGTTACATCAGATCATTCATTTACATCAGATCATTCAGTTACATCAGATCATTCAGTTACATCAGATCATTCATTTACATCAGATCATTCATTTACATCAGATCATTCATTTACATCAGATCATTCAGTTACATCAGATCATTCAGTTACATCAGATCATTCATTTACATCAGATCATTCAGTTACATCAGATCATTCATTTACATCAGATCATTCAGTTACATCAGATCATTCAGTTACATCAGATCATTCATTTACATCAGATCATTCAGTTACATCAGATCATTCATTTACATCAGATCATTCAGTTACATCAGATCATTCATTTACATCAGATCATTCAGTTACATCAGATCATTCAGTTACATCAGATCATTCATTTACATCAGATCATTCAGTTACATCAGATCATTCATTTACATCAGATCATTCAGTTACATCAGATCATTCAGTTACATCAGATCATTCAGTTACATCAGATAATTCATTTACATCAGATCATTCAGTTACATCAGATCATTCAGTTACATCAGATCATTCATTTACATCAGATCATTCAGTTACATCAGATCATTCATTTACATCAGATCATTCAGTTACATCAGATCATTCAGTTACATCAGATCATTCATTTACATCAGATCATTCAGTTACATCAGATCATTCATTTACATCAGATCATTCATTTACATCAGATCATTCATTTACATCAGATCATTCAGTTACATCAGATCATTCAGTTACATCAGATCATTCATTTACATCAGATCATTCAGTTACATCAGATCATTCATTTACATCAGATCATTCAGTTACATCAGATCCCATAAAAAATTGTGTATATATAGAGTTATTAATAAGTTGACGGTTTCATTTTAAACTTTTTCCATTAACATTTGAACATTTTAAAGCATACTAAACTGATTATCCCCTGGCATCAAGTCTCTTTTTATTTTTTAACTAATGTGCACATGTTTTAATAAGCCTAAATAGATGTTTTTAATATAACATTGTACCTGCAAATCATAAACTCCTCATCACTGTTGTGGGGAAGTTTACCAATGGTCATCCATTGGTCTAAATCTTGCAAATACGACTGACAAACATCCAAAAACATTGCCAAGATCATTGAGAACTATAAAAAAAAACTAAAGCTTAATCAAAACATATTTAATAAATATAAATATTAAAAAAATAACATAAACAATAGAGAGGTATGACATATACATTATATATTTGTATATATATATATATATATATATATATATATATATATATATATATATATATATATATATATATATATATGTATGTATATATATATATACACAACCCTCTGAATTAAGGTCGACCTTATATATATACATATATATATGTATATATATATATATATATATATATATATATATATATCCATATATATATCCATATATATATTAAAAACTATTAATATGTTCAACATATTAACGTTGGATTCGAAAAATTTTTAAATAAAAAATATTTTTTGGAGTGAACCAAGACTCTTGAATATTAACTGAGTCTTAAATATTATTTAAAATAAAAAGTTTTTCATTAAACATCTGGTATTGAAGTAACAAGGTATTTTTTTGATTACCAGTAACTAGTGAGTTGTGAATCAATAAAATTGATTTTTAATGTAGTTACCCAAAAACAGATTTTGCTCCTGTTTATGGTGATATTATTTTTTGTTTCGAAGTACTTTGTTTATTTATTTACTATATTTGCTTCAAAAGACTATCACTATTGCTTTTGATTTTTAAAAACAAAATTTTTGGTTTTGCTAAATCAGCATTTAACCGTAACAAAAAACTTATATTATTTCCTGAGAGACAAAGGACAAGCTGTTTTTTTTTATAACAATAAACACACATTAAAACAAATTACTTTTTGTATTAAAGAGAACAAATTAACAACGAAGATTATTAGCAATAAAAATTATATAAAATAACTTATTACAAAATTACAAATTAAAAAATATTTAAAAAGAAAATAACCATACCAAATAAAAATATGATTATCAATATCTTATTAGAATTTCCGATATAACATATATCATATATTACATATAACTATATAAGATATATTACAGTTCTCTCTTTTTTTTTTTTTAAATAATGAAGAACACAAAATTTCCTGGTAAAAACGTAAAATTAACAACAGCAATTTTGGAAAAAGTTTTGTTACAATTAAAAGCCGAGGTTGCAAATTTAAATTAGATTGTTAGAAAACAAAATGACAAAATAAATAATTACAAAATTCTGATTATAATCTATGAAGTAATGTTGTAACTTAACTGTAAATTAATACCTCAGCAAATGAGTATACTTGATGCAATTTCTGTTGAAGAACTCAAGAAAAAAAAGGAGAAGAATATTATTATTTCTGGTGATTTAGAATCAACCAGAACTGATAAAGAAAAGGAAGTAGTTAATTTAGCAAAAGTTAACCATCTTATTGACATAAATATTGATACCAATCAAATTACATACATAAAAAAATTTAAATTGAAAGCAAATATCCAAAATGCTAATATGGCAATACTTGTTGTGTTATCATCACCAGAACAAAGAATTCCAGTATTATCTGCAGCAAAAAATTTAAAAGGATACAAGAATTTTCTTAATGTATTCATTAATCTGGATATGAAATCAGCATAAGCCAAGTTAGACTATGACTTTTGTAAAGTAAGAAACAAACTAAATGCCAATCTGGCAGAAGAATCCCCTCTTTGTTATAGTATCAGTACTAAAAGTATGGCCCCAAAGAGCAACAATACACAAAAATTGCATCTAAAATTTTTCTACTTCAAGGCAACATCTATAAAAAACAAACTTAACTACAACTAGTAAGCTCAATTTTAAGTTATGATACAATGGCAATTTCTGAAACTTGATTTAATGACTATTCTACACCAAACATAAGCGGATACCAAATATTCGATCACAATAAAGAAGGGAAAAGGGGAGGTGGTGTCTGAATATGCTAAAAATAAATTAAAGATTTGAGAAACAATAAAGTTAAAACCAAGTTAAAACAAATACCAATGGATCATCAACTCACATGAAAACTAATTGATTGTAAAAAAACTACTGGTACAACTATGTCAGATGATTTCAACTTTAACAATATAGCCATTGACCTATATGTTGTTCCATCTTTACTAAATAAAGATAAACAACTTGAAAGTTTTAGAAGTGCTATCCAAAATGCATTTTTTTATTAACACATATATGTACCAACCTTTCAAACGAATGATTGTAAAACAACAAATATACTAGACCTTGTTTTCAAAAAGGGTCTACAAACACAAAATCAAACCCAAAAATAATTACTTCTTTCATCAATTTGATATCAAAATGCTTTAGGATCATGAGAACAATTTGATTAAAAATAAAAATTGCTGAAATGCCTAATCTAAAGTTTCAAGAGTCTTTTTGCAAAGAACAAAGAATGAGCTTCAAGAATTTTTGTTACAAGCCAATGTCAAATTTGATGACAACACTGAAAATATTTTCAAATGGGAAGTGGTTGAAAAAAAAACTAAGGGAGCTAAACAAACCTAAATCAAGTGGCACTGATGGAATTTATCTCCGTGAATTGTCTAACTCAATTCTATTCTTATTTAAACTGTTGTTTAATTATTGAGACTAGCTAATGTAACGCCAATTCACAAAAATGGAAGTCATTAGGATGTTTTAAACTACAGGCCCATTTCCATAACATCAGTGGTCTGTAGAGTAATTGGAAGCACCATAAAGGACAAAATAGTAGAACATCTTTCAACAAATAATTTAATATTAAATGATCAACAGAGCTTTGTTGAGGGAAAATTATGCATAACAAACTTGATTGAATTTTTTGATCTAATTACAAAAGCTACTGAGAACGGCATTCCAGTTGATATAATATTTACAGACTTCAGCAAAGCATTCAATCAAGTAACACACACAACTTTGTTGAAGAAAACTAATATCATACGGAATAGTAAATAAGTTGTTCAACTGGATAGTAAACTACTTAAAAGATCGAATATGCGTGTCGAACTAGAAAATGTCATATCAGAATAGCTTCACATGCTTAGCGGGGTTCCTCAAGGCCTGTTTCTGGGGCTATTACTGTTTATAATTTACAACAAGTATAAACAACTAGGCAACAAAAATCAAAAATGATCAACAAATTTATTTTTTTTGTCACAAAATTGACAAAAACAATTCAATCAGTTTGCAAAACAGTATTAGGCTTATATTAAAATGGTACAAAAAATGGAAAATGCCTTTAAATGAGAAAAAATTTAATGTAATTCACATTGGTAAACTAAATAAAAAGTTTCACTACCAGGTAAATAGACATTAATTATCAAAAGTAGAATTTGAAAAAGACTTGGGAGTGATCATAGGCATTGGCAAATCAACTCTGTAATAGCAATGTCAACGAGGATAGGATCTGCTGCCTTAGTCTGATAACACTGGAAGAAAGGCAAAAAAGAGGAGACTAAATATAACAATTTAAAACTAAAAATAGACTTAATAAAAGAAACTTTAATTCCAGTTCAACCAAAGAAAAACACCACCACGATACAAGACAAATAATCTTTCTAACCAGAGAACAAAACAATTCTGATGTCAAGTACAACTTCTTCTCAAAGGCGATAGTCAAAAGATGGAATCAACTGCCAGTTAACTGTCAAAACTCATAAAAAAAAATAATTTACAACTACTATAAATGGTCATTCTCTTGTCATTGTAGTTTAATATTAAAATAATAAAAATATGTTGGGTACAAATAAAACAAAATAATCAAAAAAAAAATTGTTAATTTAGATTTATAATTGTTTATGCAACACCATGATTGCAAAAAGTGACCAGCGGAGCCGTCCAATTATGTAGACCTGGGAGTTGTGATAATAGAATCATGTTGTAGATTATGCCATTGGGTATGAATCATAAATGAATGCAATGACTATTTAGTAAGAGGAATAAAATTTCACGAATCAGGGAGAGAGAGAACCATAACTCACACTGTAGTCATCCTTAGCAAATGATAAGACAATTGTCTATGAGAAAACAAGTCTATACAAATCCGCTGGTCTACTAATGGCTAAAAATATTGTACAGTACAATTAAATAAGTAGATAATAAAATTGTAAGTAAAAAGATAGTAAATGATAGGTCGGCAATATAAAAAGAAAAAATAAGCTAATAAATATGGTACTACTTATGGTCTAAATGCTAGATAATAAATTGAAAACTGGTAACCACCTGTGTAACACTTGTGTAACTGGTAACCAATTGTGTAACATTAAAATATATAAATGTAACAAATTCATAATATAAAGCTGTAACAAATTCATAATATAAAGCTCACAAAGCGTTAAAATTCATGAGTGTAAGAGATAAAAAAAAGTTAGTGCCATAATAACCAAATAGAATTAAGTAGTGAATGGTGATTCCCCTCCTCGGGAATTCACTGCAATCACAAATGATATTTCAGAGAGCCTGAGACCTAAACTAATGCCACTCGTCAGTCTTCACAATAGATCTCACTGCCTGCACTCTACATAATGCTTGTCAATATTGCAATACAATAGGACTAAAATACAAAAGCCAAAAGTTACAAACCCTATCACAGTTTTCAATACAGCCCCAACATACTAATGATCTTGTGAGGGTGGTTTGCTTTGTTTTTTCACATACATTTCTGATCTGTGATTTTATGGTGCAAAACCATAAAATCACAGATAAGCACTTGCTAAACAATTTTTGGACCCCAGATAACCGGCTGTATTCTTTAGTTAGTTATTTGTAAGTTGGGTGGTATTTTTGTGTAAAATTTTTGTGCTATTATGCTTCTTACAAATAAATGGTCTCATTCACACATTATAACACAAATCTGAATAAATATACAAGGATAAGGTCAAAAAAAGATTATGAACAAAACCATATAATAAAGAAAAAAAATTTGATTTACCGATATTAGAGACTGTTGATGTCTACAGGTATCATGATGTAGTGCATTAGTATGTTTCGTTTAGTTGTTTAGTATGGTCTTGTTATGTTTTCGTTCAATTTCAAATCAGGAGAATAGAAAGCTAAACACACTCACTTCTTATGCTTATAGGTTAGCACATCAGAGCCAGATGTAAGACCTCCAGAATGGATTTTAATAGATCGAATGCACACATTCACAGTAGGCCACAAGCCATCAGTCTTAGCCAAAAGAGCTACGACCCCGTAATGACATGGGATGATGTGCTATGAAGTAAGATTTTAGATTCAAGCACATAGTTAGCAAGCGACGATTCCATGTGCATTATGGAGCTTCCTTTGTTTTTTCTTAAAGCTTAGATATATATCTGTATTTTTGATTAAAAAATTATGTTTTTTTTTCTTTCTTAAAAAACAGTATAATTTACATTTTAAGTCAGCCAAAAACCGTTTAATGTTGCTGCGTCGTCGCCCTCATAACTTTTTATACAATTAAATTCAAATATTGTTATTTAGACTCATAATACAGTTTGCAAATGTATGCATTATTTAATTATTTCCGGTCTCATTGTATCTTTACAGATGAAGTTCTATGAACTTCTCTAACAACCAAAGTATATATTCAAACTAAGAATAGAATTACTTATTTTATTATTGCTATTTGCAATATTTCAGAATAAAATAAAATACTCTTTTGTTTGCGTTTTGTTTCTTAGTTAAGGAGGAAGACTATCAGATAATCTTTTTTTGGTAAGACTGGTGGAGCTTTTCCCAGAAGTCTTGAAAGCAGAGCAAACTTTGTCAACTGATATCAATCTATTTTGTTTTTCCTCTTCGCTGTTGTAATAATGAACACATTGCTGCATGATGCCGACTGCTTTTTCAGAATGGTCATTGACAATAAGGCTATTGGCAAAATTTTCGAAAATTTTAAACGATGACTGTGTATGCCAGTATTGCGGTGGGAGTGAAAGCCAGTCTTTTATTCTTTCTCCTGTTAAACCACTAAAACTAAACATAAGGTAAGAAAACTCATCTACCACAGGGGCTAAGCTTGGTGGATCTTACTCAGTGCTAGCATTTTTTTCTATCTCTTCTCTAATGCCTTGCTTTTCTTTGTTTTCATTTTTAAAGTGTGCAGCCTTAGGCTTTTTAAATGAAAGAATTGCAGCTGCAATTTTTTGTTTTTCATGCATAGGCAAATCATCATCTAATAGACCTAGTGGAATCATAGTTAAGTCCAAGTACCAAGTATACTTGTAAAACGAATCAAGCACAGCATCAACTCCTGTTTGACGCTACGCTTGATTTGCATTCCTCCTTCCAATTAAACTTGCACAGATCACTTGGAGTGTAACTAAAATTAGGATGTTCAAATAGGCTCTTAAATTTTTGAAACAATAGATTTCTGGTCCTGTATTCAACTCATTTAATTAATTCTGTTATGTGATGCCTACATGCTAATTTTAGAAAATATTTATTCAAACTGCTGGATATCTTTACGATTGAACCTTTTTTTGATCCTGGCATTGCTTGCAGTTGTGTAAAAACAAAGACCTTCTACTTTTGATTAAGTTTATATTCCTTTAGTACATTCATAACAATTTTTTTTTTTTTTTTTTTTTTTGTAATTCACCTCCCCTAGGCTGAGAAGGCCACTACAGATGAGGAGGCTACTTGTGGTTATAACCCTTTCTCAACTCTATAACTCCGAAACACCAACCTTGATGAACAAAGCCGCTGGGCGGAGAAACAAGTTGAGTACACTTGTGTATTGATCCTCACCAACACTTGTGTATTGATCCTCACCAGAAGAGGAAGTTAAAGGAGGAACACTTAGTAGGTGTGTTTCACCCTCAATGTTCACAAGAACTGCCAGCTTGTCAATCTTAACCTTTTTTCTGCATTAATTTTATAAAGAGTTTTTCCATCAAAATGTGTATTTCGTGGATAAGAAGAAGCTTCTATTGCATTTTTTACATCCTTTTTTGTTAAAGTTGACATATTTTTATTTGCCAAATTCATTTTTCTAAAGGCTGTTGATTTATTGCAATGTATATCTGTAAGCTCAACACCAGCTTTAGTTAAAAAAGCACTTGTGAGTTTCTGCAAAACATTTGGTGAAACAACACCTAACATATAAGGGCAACATTCCCGGCATACACATCTATTGAAATTTCTGCAGTTACTGTACAGTTAGATTGATATGGTTCTTTTTGATAAATGTTACAAGGCTCAAAATCAGAATCATAGGATGAATCAAAATTCAAATCAGAGCTGAGTTCAATTTCATATTTAGATTTTTTTGATCGCTCTTCCTTCGTTCTATTTTTCTTTCTGTTACTCTTTGCTATATATAAGCATAAAATAATATTAATAAATTAAACTAATATTAAACGAAATGTTTTATAAGGAAAATATAATCTAATATTTTTAATTGTAAAGTTTTACCTTAATGCTAAATTTCTTATCTTCTGTCCCAAGAATAAACTTTCTTTCTCCTTCCTGGTCTTCCAAATGCATCAAATCTTCAAATCAAAAAAATTTAAAAAATTTAACAAATCATTTGTTAAATTTTTTAAATTAAATTAAAGGATTCTTTTTTCAAATCAGAATACTGCTCGACTAGTTTTATAAGACTTTTGAATAGTTCAGTGTCACTAATAACTTCAAACCCTGCTTTTATTCAGGGTTTTTTAACCTTACTAAAAACACAGTTACAATTTAATTTTTACCAGTAGTGTTTTTACAAGTATGCAGCTAAATTGATTTTTTTGGTGGTTTTAGGCAGTTTAGATTGCAGGTATGCTTGATGTTGTAGAATATCCATTCTTGTTAGAAGTTGAATTTCTAAATGCATTTTTGCTTTTTGTTTATTATATTTTAATGAAATAATTTAGACCACTTTCTCTCTTAAATATATAATATACATTAAGTTGTACAAGTTTTGTAAAACTAGAAACTACCTGAAATTTCTGGTTTAGCAGCTTTAATATTAAACAATTTTTTTTTTTAATTAGATCATAACTTAAATTTGTTCTTAAACTCACACTCTTTCTTTCATACATATTTATCACAATATTTACAAGTCATATTTAGTAATAAAAAGTCTATTTATCAATAAATTTACAAGTATTATCACAATTATTTACAATTATTTACAAGTATTATCACATTTTTACATATTTATCACAAGTATATTTGCAAGTATATTTACTATATTTACAAGTTTAGTAATTGTCATTAACTTAAATAACCAAGAATTTTATATTTGCATATATTATAAATGCTGGAAAAATACTTAATATATTATTTAAATATTTGTTATGTTTTATATAGTTTTATATGTTAAATGATATATACAACACATATCCTAATTTGTGTATTCATATCACTACTTCTAAAATAACTAAAGTTATAGTTATAAGTTGAAAAAACATATTCTTTTGTTTGGTAAAGGTATTAAAAATACATAAAATAAGTAATTCTTTTCTAATTTTGAATATATACATTTGCAAATTATACTATAAACCTAATGTTTGAATTTAATTGTTGAAAAGGTTATAAAAACAAAGCTGCACCACATAATAAACATTTTTTAGCCGATTTGTAAATGTAAAATATACTGTTTTTTGAGAAAGAAAAAAAAATTATCAAAAATATTTGTGCTAGCAATGCCCTCAAGACACTTAAAGTAGGCTGTTTTTGGTCTTTTTTTTTTTTTTGCATAACATGAGCTTTGAGGACTCAAATTTTTTTGTGAGTAAATTTAAACATATTTGCTTCAAATCTAGAAGGTTTAGTTTTTAAAATTCTAAATTTTTTTTTCTGAACATCTCTCAAAAATAAATAAATAAAAGAACATTTAGACAATCTGACATCTTATTTAGGATTGACCTGAGGATTGAGTGTGACTGAGAACTTGGGTTGAATTAACTATAATAGAAAAAAACAAGTTTTTGTCTTTTAAAAAATATTCTTTGTCTTCTCATCTTTTTGAAAAAAAATGTATGAATTTAGGTTTGAAAAAGAAGTCAGCAAAGGTAAATTTAATATACGCAAAAATAAATATAAATCAGCAGTATAAGATATATATATATATATATATATATATATATATATATATATATATATATATATATATATATATATATATATATATATATATATATATATATATATATATATACAGGGTTGGAAACTAAGTTTTTGCTGAGTTTAATTTAATATAATTTGTTATATCTATGTGTTTATGTGAGAGAAGTAAATCTTTTGTGTTTCTATGTATTCATAGAAGATTCTTACTTTATAATTGCACTTCATAAATGAAAATAAATAATATTCAGGTATTTATTTATTGTGAAAATAAAAAAATGATTATTTTTGTTTTATAGGAATTAT
Source organism: Hydra vulgaris (assembly GCF_038396675.1). Taxonomy (NCBI): domain Eukaryota; kingdom Metazoa; phylum Cnidaria; class Hydrozoa; order Anthoathecata; family Hydridae; genus Hydra; species Hydra vulgaris. Next base: position 45,098,364 of record NC_088923.1, on the reverse strand, counting down.
TGCCAAGGGTATTATTTTGCGTTTTTTTGATTGCATCAATGAATTTTGACAGAGAAAGCTAAAAGAGTGGAAATTTGTGGAAAGAGTGGCACTGTCAGATTTTTATTTATTTTCACCCATGAAATCGGCTTTGAAGGGGAAAATTTTCTGCTGCATAATTTCTTAATAACATCCTGCATAATTTCTGCCGAAATTATGCAGGATGTTCAATGCAAAGCCCCCTGAATTTTTTGCAACTGGCATTGCCAAGCTGCCGGACAGATGGCGAAGATGTATTGAGAGTGATGGTAACTATTTCGAATTCCTTAGAGAGGATGATTAATAAATTTCTTGTTGTATGTTTCGTGATTCTCGTAAGTCGGCAAAAACTTAGTTTCCAACCCTGTATATATATATATATATATATATATACAAGATATATGAATTAGTACAGCTTTACAATATAAGTAGAAAAGCTGAAGAACTTAATAAAAAAATTTAAACTTTCAAATTAAACAAAAAATCAGAAATTTACAAAATAAATCTAATATTAACCTTGTCCAAACATGCATCACCAAGCAAGTCAAGTGATGAAAGGCACTCATAAAAAACATCCATGAAAAATACAACTCTCTAAACAAAAATCCTTTTTCATTAATATAAATTAATAATACGAACAAAAAAAAAAAATATTCATATTATTGTTGATAAAAGAAATTAATTTTAGTGATAATAATACGGAAAGATAAGCAAACTTTTTAACAAATAAATATATTTATTTTTTTATACATTAAAAATATTTATTTAATGTATTGTAACATTAGATCACGCAAGTGCCTAGTGGATATTTGTATCCCCTAGACACTTGTTTTATCTAATGTTATCTAGGGGTTATTTATATCCATAGAAAAGTGCAATAGATACATACAAATACATACACACACTATATACAAATATATACATATATGTGTATTATATATCCATTTATTCACTTGAATAGCCAGCGTAACATCAAAGCATGATCTATTCTATATCTTATCTCAAAAATTAGACTCTCGTGACTTTTGGAGAATCTTTAATAGTATTAATAATAAGGGCAAATCTTTAATTCCACCTCTCTTGTATGGTTCAGACTTTGCCACATCACCTAAAGACAAAGCTGAATTGTTTGCTAAAAACTTTTCATCAATACCATCTCTTGATTCCACTAATTGCGTTCTACCTGATATAGCCAACAAACAGGTTGATCCATTGCTTGACATTCGTATCACTCCAGCTTCTGTATCTAAAGTGATTTCCTGCCTAGACTCTTCTACAGCTTGTGGTCCGGACAACATACCTGTTATTGTCTTGCAGAAGCGTTCTCCAGAGCTGTCATCTATACTCTCAAAACTATTCAACAAGTGCTTATCAGAGTCTTGCTTTCCAGCCAACTAGAAAGCGGCATCTGTTATCCTTATCTTCAAAAATTCTGGAGTTTGGCATGCTGATCTTTTCCGTAAGCTTTCTTCTTATGGTGTATCTGGCAACATTTTTAAGATTAATGAATCCTTCCTTTCCAATCGTAGTATAAAAGTTGTCCTCGATGGACAGCACTCCTTCTTATTCTGTAACTTCAGGGGTTCCTCAAGGTTCTATCCTTAGCCCTATACTCTATTTAATTTATATTAATGATCTTCCAGATATTCTCACATCTAAGATGGCATTGTTTGCTGATGATACTACCATTAATTATTGTTATGATAAGAAACCAACACTCTCTGATTGCTTGGAGGGGGCATTTAACTCGAAAAAAATCTTACTTCTGCTACAACATGGGGCTCACAGTGGCTGGTGAACTTCAATACAGATAAAATTCAATATTTTTCAGTTAATGTTGATCGCAATAATTTAATTATCGCAATAATTTAGATCTTCCTATATTTATGAATGGTGATGCACTCGACGAGTCATCTACTCTTCATCTTCTAGAATAAACTCTTACTTCCGATCTTTCTTGGAAACCATATATCAAATCAGTTGCAAAATTAGCATCTGCTAAAGTTGCATCTCTTTATCGAGCTCGACACTTTCTTACTTCAGATTCTATTCTCTATCTCTATAAATCTCAAATCTAGCTTTGTATGGAATACTTTTGCCATATCTGGGGCGGATCTTCTAATGATGCTTTTTCTTTTTTAGACAAGGTGCAAAAACGCATTGTAAACATAGTTGGACATGCTCTTGCAGTCAACCTCCAACCATTATCACATTGTCGTAATGCTGCTTCTCTCTCTCTTTTTTACAAATACTATAATGGGCACTGCTCTAAAGAGCTAGCAACTCTTGTGCCATCTACTAAAATTCATTCTTGTGTTACTCCTCATTCAATTAAATCTCATTCTTTTTCTGTGACTGTTCCTAAGTGCTCCAAAAACTCTTATTCAATCATTATCTCGCTCTATAATCTTCATCTTTTCTCTTCCAGTAACTTCCAACTTTAATTAGTGGTTTCTTGCAGCCTTGTTGGAAGCAAAGATGTTTAGAAAAATATATATATATATATATAGTTTGCAAAGTAATTATTAGATAAAAAAAATTTATAAAACTCTAAAATTAAAAAAAAAGATACAAATAAAAATTAAATAATTTTAAAAAATGTTCAAAAAAAGAAAAAAGAACCTCTGTAACAGTAGAAAATAGCAATGATCCTTGAACAATTGTATCGGTGTAAAGTTTATGAATGCACAATATCTAAATATATTTTCAAAAAAATTAAATACTTCAAGTTGCTGTTTATTTAGCTTCAAACAATATTAAAAAGCTTTGAACTTTATTCTAATATAATATTTTTATTCAAAATCAGACTGCATTCATAAAAATAAAATGTTTTTACATACTTATACACTCTTTAAATTACACAACTAAAAATAATGTAGACACCGTGGTGCGACCTAACAAAGTCGTATGCTGTAAAAAAGCCCTAATGCAACAAATGATAAATTTTGTATATCATAAAATAAATATTTTGAGAAAACACTTTTTGTCATTTCAAGTAAATGCTTTTGAAAAAACTTTCCATAAAAAAATTGACTGGATTGGTGGAGGTTGTATGGTGAAGAGTTAGTTCTTTTATGGTAAAAATCTTGTTGTTAAAAAACTATTTTGATCAATAATGGAACATGAACGTGGTAAGTTTGGAATTTGCATGTTAAAATGATCGATTTACACATAAAAATTAATATTTTTACAAAAAATTTGATGTAACTTTCTTTTTTCCTCTTTTTTTTTACCGTATACAAAAGAAAGTCTTAGCCTTACAATAATAATTTAATTTTTTGTTTTAGGCCCAAAAAGATCTTACAAGCCATATTCACAACAGGATATGGATGAAATAAAAAAGAAGACTATGACAATATATGCAGCATCTAAATTTTATAAAATACCTAATACAACCCTTGCTCAACAAACTCAAGGTCGAGCTAAGAGTCAAATAGGGCGTCCAACAATTTTTAATAAAAATGGAGAGGTTAAAATTAAAAATTGGCTAATTTATATGGCCAATGATGGTATGCCAGTCACAAAGAAACTTCTTCTTAAGGGTGCATCTATTTTAGCACATAAAATGAATCTTGACCAAAAAGTAATTAGCACTCGCTGGGCACGCAATTTTTCAAGACATTCAACACTTTCGATTCGAAAGGCTCAGAAACTTCCAAAACATAGAACACTTGTTTCCAAACAAGATATTAAAACGTGGTTCCAAAAAATAACAAAGTATATGGATAAAAATGATTTAGTGTCTGTGTTTGAGGATCCCTATCGAATTTGGAATCTTGATAAGTCATCTTTTGATCTGTGTCCATCTATTAAAAATGCAATTGGACAAAAAAACAAACAATTGTATAACATCACTGCAAATAGTGATAAAGAAAGTTTCTCAGTTATGATAACAGTAAATGCAAGTAATCTAATTGCATCATCTTTGGTTTTGTATCCATATGAAAGGCGAATTCCACCATTAATTGCAGCTGACTTTTCTCAAGATTCGGTTATGGGTAAATCAGCCAAAGGTTACCAGATATCCCAAACATTTTAAGATTATGTATCTGAACCTTTTATTGATTTTTTTAAGGAAAAATAATGTCCTATTGCCAATAATTCTTTTCATAGATGGCCACAAATCACATTTGACCTTAGATTTGGGACAATTTTGCAGAGAAAATGGTATTGTCATCATTTATTTGCCACCTAATTGCACCCATTTTGCTTTCATATTGCAAAAGATATTTGGACCGACATAGTTACAGAATGGAGAATGCAAAACCTTGGAGTTGCTCAACCAAAAAGGACATTTGCGCCACTGCTCCAGACTGCAATTGCTAAAACACAGGAAAATCCAACTTTAATACCAAATGGATTTAAATGCTGCGGTTTGTGTCCTTTTTTACTAGAAAATTTGGATCTTACAAAAGTTCCATTAAATGTACAAGAAAATGAAATTCAAAGGAATCTCATAGAATCCGCTGAAACTCCAGTTATAGCTGAACTGTTAAGTCCAATCGATAAAGCCAAATATGATATAGAAACTGATATGACACATAGCCAATTAAAATCTTTTAGAACCCAACGTAATCTTATGTATTGGACAGGTGCAATAGAACAAGAAACCTTATTTTATTACTGGCAGAAGAAAATGGACAAAATAGAGGGTGTTGATCCCACAACTTGAGAAAAGAACATGGTTCTAGAAATGCTATTAGAGGAAATTCTAGTAATTAATGAGAACTTAACACAACAAGAATCAACAATTGAATATAATGAGACAGCTTTAGCACCAGTTCAAGGACCATTGCAAGCAAATGACAATGTTTTCGAGTCAATATTTGTTAGTCCAGAAGAATTTCAGAGTAAAAAAGTACCAAAACAAGCAACAAAAGTTTCATCAGTCATTAAATCTGACGAATATATTGCTAGTTTAGACAAGAAAAAGAGAGCTAAAGAAGAAGTAGAAAGACAGAGAATTGATAAAAAGCAAGAAAGAAAGAGAAAAAAAGCTGAAAAAGAGTCCGAAAAACAGGAAAGAAAGTGAATTCGGCTAGAAAATTTGAAAGAAAAACAAGAAAAAGCAGCTAAAAAGTCTAAAACTAAGTAAAAATATACATAGAATGGAAAGGAATTTTTAATTTTATATTATGTGTAGAATTAATAAATCTCTGCCAGAAAAATGTCTTTAGTGTATTAGTTATTTTAATATTCAAGAAATAATACTAAACATCAGGACTTTCTTTTTACTTACTAGGACTTTCTTTTATTCCAATCAAAATTATATTACTTTCTTTTTGTCATCACCTCAAACTACATTACAGCATAAGTTAAGACTTTTTTGAATGTATTCACGCCCAAAATAGGTTAAAACTGAAAATTTATTTATTGTTCTACAATATTATCAAAAAGCAAGAATTCAAATTCATTATTTATTAGTATTAATTCGCTCTTATAAATTGAGATAACGAAAACTAGGACTTTCTTACGTCACACCACGGTACCTTGGGAAAAAATATTTTTGCTTTTTTGTTGTACTTTAGTATTGCATACAGAATTATTCGGTAAATATTTTAAAAAATATGAATCCAACTTATCTGCTATTGACACAATCTGCAGTTGGTAAATCTTTAATGTTTCATAATTTAAAATCTTCCTTCTACTTTTGGTATTTAAAATATTTTAATCTGTTTGGTATTTTAAAATGTTAATTTTAATTCTGTTTGGTATCTAGAAGTTGATGCAATTAATGAAAGTTTGCATGGTTAAAAATTATGAATAGGAAAATGTTAATAAAAAATGAAAAAGAAATCTCCTAAAAAAACCTTTTTTTAAAACTTCTGATAAAAATAATTTTTTTTAAATAATGAAAGTATTTTATCCATAGTATATAAAAAAATAAATATATAAAAATATATAAAATATATGTATTTTAAAAAATAGATGCTCAATGTTTTTAAAAGAATAGAACAATAATTTGTAGAAAATCACTTATCAAACTTTTTACACTTTTTTTTTCATTTAGTGTCTTGCTATTAAAGACCTATCAGAAAATCTATATATGAGCAATTCCACAACCGTCTCACAAAAAATGAAAAAAACCAATCCAATATACATAATACTATACATCAGTAGAAAGCTCTACTTCTCCTCTTTTAGAAAATATATAGCTTGGTATAGTATGCTGCTATTATAAAAAATAATATGGGCTGAAACAGGTAAAAATAGACATTTTGCGATAATTTATTTCATTTTTAATTGCCGAAGTTTAATTGAACCTATAAAAAATTCAAAAAACTGTCTTGCTCATTGCAAAAGGTTTTTAGCTGCACTAATCATTGTTACTTATTATAAACATACTTATTGCTGGACAAATTCAGGAAACCATTTATTTTAATCAAATGTTATTACCACTATTGTCATGCTGTGACAATTAGGGTACCAAAATCACCCAGAAAGAGGGCTAAAGTTGTACCAAAACTTTTAACAAAAATGAATGAAATCCCTAGCCCAGAAAAAATACTTAGTGAAAATGCATTAGATGCTTAATCTGTAAAATTGGTTCTTGATTTTTACTAACATGATGATATATCCCATCAAACACCTGGTAAAAGAGACACCATTGTGGTGAGATTAAAGAACAAGAAGGAAACTGTGCAAAAACGTCATTAGTATATGTATGCTAATGAAGCCTATGCTGTTTTTAAAGGCGATTATCCTGAAGAATCAGTTGGAAAATCAAAATTTGCTAGTTTATGCCCACCACATGTGCTTTTGTCTAGTTTAATCTTAAGAAACATTTGTTGTTGTGAATGACATCAAAATATAATTCTTATCCTTGAAGTCTTGCACAAATTTGGTTCAAATTTTCAACTGTATTCACATGAATTTCCTCTTAGCATTGTATGTGATAGTGAAAAAGACATTTTTTATAATAATATGTGTACAACATGCAAAGATGCTACAAAGTTTCATAATCTATATGTTTTGAATGAAATTGACAAGAATCAATGCATTACATAGTACCAATAGGAAAAAGTTGCAGAAGATAATGTGAAAGAATATAATAAAAAAATTGAAAAAAAGGAAGAGTCTTTACAGCACCTTATCAAAATCTTTACTTTTATTTCTTTGGCATTTTTTATTAAACAGAGACAATCAAAGACATATCATGATCATAAGATCCAACCTCAAAGTAATCCAGATACAGCTGTTCTTAAAGTGGATTTTGCTGAAAATTTTTCAACTTTGTGGCAAAATGAAGTGCAGTCAGCACATTGGCACAAGAAGCAATTTACTATGTTTACTGCTGTATTTTGGTACCAAAATTCATGCTCATCAGCTGTCATAGTTTCAGATGATTTTAGCCATTCAAAAGATGTATTCTTGTATTTGTTTATAATTTATTATTAAACCATATTCAATCAAGTGTTAAAATACTACAGGTTTGGAAAGACGGGTGGAGTAGTCAATTTAAAAATTGCATCAGCAATACCCTGGTTGGAAGAACAGCCGATTTAAAATTATTCTGGAACTTTTTTGCTGCTTCACATGGGAAAGGACCAGTAGATGCTATTGGTGGGACCATTACAAAGAATAGCAATGCAAAAAGTAATCCAGAGAAAATTTATAATAACTGATGACATAATTTTTCATGAAGCTGTTAAAAATGACACTAATTTCAATGTATATTTTGTTTCTATGGAAGACATTATAAATACAATGAAAAAATTTAAAGTTGATGAGTTATTTACAAAAGCACCAGCAAAACCAGGAATATTTGCAGTGCACCTAATTCAAAACAATAATTGGGAAAATAGAAATGCGACCCTATTTAAGTGCCATGTATTTAGTGAAACAACTTAAGTCTTAAAAGATAAAATCACCAAAAAACTTCAAAAAATTGTATATATGACAGCAATATAATATGGACGCGATTTGACACTAATATAGTATGGGCATGTTCTGAAGATTACTATGAAAGAACTATTTTTATGAAGATGTAATTGTGTATTTGTCTAATACCTCTGTACTTAGTTTTAAATTTATTAAAAACAGCCCATTTACCTGGTTTATAATTATCCAAATGGTAACCCTGTGACGTCACGTAGTGATGTTTACCACTAGTTAATTAAAGGTGCGCCTGTTTGAAATTTGATTTAAAAAATGTTATTTAGCATTATAACTTGTAAGAGTAATGTCTAAACTTTTTGTTTAATGCCAAGTTAATAATTCAATTCATCTATATTAGCTGAATTGCAGTGTTGATCTAAAAATTAAAAAACAATGAGAAAATTTTGGTCACGCTGTGATGTTTTATATTTTCTTGAATGAATGAAAGGCTAATATATCCTCCCAAATTTTTTTCTTGTTTTTTGTAGCACCTATTATGAGCTAACTAAATATCAAAAAAAATTCTTTTTATATCTAATTTGATATTAAAATATTGAAAGCTTAAGACAAAAAAAAGACGGTTGTCACACTGTGACGGTCTTGGAATTGCTCTTATATAGATATAGATATATATATATATATATATATATATATATATATATATATATATAATTTATTTAATGTAGACATCATGTATGAGAGTATGTAAACTATTATTTTATAAACATCAATTATAAAAATCAATAAATACAAATTTCTCTCAAGACTAAATTTATTTTTTAAAAGAAAATTTATTTTTTGCTTGATTGTTGTAACCAGCGTTTTCAGCTAAAGAGTATTTTTACACATTACACAAAACCATAAATATAGCAGTAAATTTCATTCATAAAAAACTATTAAGTTGAAGATGCTGGTCACAACAATCCAGCGAAAATTTCTTTTGAAATATAAATTTAGTATTGAGAGAAATTAGTATTTATTGATGTTTATAAAATAATAATAATAATAATAATAATAATAATAATAATAATAATAATAATAATAATAATAATAATAATAATAATAATAACACACACACACACACACACACACATATATATATATATATATATATATATATATATATATATATATATATATATATATATATATATATATACATGTATACTAATAATATATCGAGGGTATACTGCCAGAATGCACTAAGTCATTTTTTGTTGGTTTTGAGTTAAGTCAACATAAACACTCATTATTATATGCTTTATCACTTCCAAAACGCACCAGACCTGATATTCTATATAATACTAAGTTATTAATCATTCTCAAATATACAATGGAAATATAGACTATTGCATAAAAAAATTTTTTTTCATTAAACTGCCATTATCTTAAAACAATAAAAAATGACTTAATGCGTTCCGGCAGTATACCCTCGATATTTTAGTCAATTGTAATTTGCAACAATTTCCCTTAATTATATTTTTCTTAAAAAACTCCCAGGGCTAAAGAATTTCAGTAACAAAGAACAAATCTACTCCAAAAGAAGATCAAGCATTTATGATAAAAGTAAACAAAGAGTGCAAAGAAAAAGAATTCCAAAGCATTAATGTTTGAGAAAAAATCACAATCACAGCACTGCAAGCTATCACCAGCCACTGCAAGCATCACCAGCCACTGCAAGCTATCACCAGCCACTGCAAGCTATCACCAGCCACTACAAGCATCACCAGCCACTGCAAGCCATCATAGAAGAGAGATAACATTCAAGATTCTAGGACATTTCTGTTACAAAAGTTAAAAAGAGAAAAACAGATCAAGTGGATCTGAATCCATATTGACAATCAAAAAGTAAACTGTAAATTAAATTTTTTGAGATAATATTGTTGAGTTGTGAATTTTGAATTTATTATAGAACTTTATTTAAATCCACTGCAATAAACGTGTCACCTTTTGTTGAAATTTTGAAAAGGTGGCTTTTTTCTGATTTTCAAACCAGGTAATTATTATTTTATACATGACATTCATCGAATAACTTTTTTTGTAAACCCATGACTTGATGTTACCTAGAAGGAATGAGGCAACTGTATAGCTCATTGCTTAGGGTGCCATTCATTATCTATTATTGAATCAAGTAATAAATCATTACCATTGCCTATTTTTTTTTATCTATCTTTTTCAAATATTTTTGATCTTGGAATTAACTTTTTACCTGTTGAATCTTACCTCTTGCAAAATTTATCAAACTTACTTGCTCTTTGTGAGATTAGTTAACATTCAGTTGTTTCAACTTCAGATCTCAGAGTTATTAACTACTACCCTTTGATTTACAAAGACTCTAAAAGCCACATGTTTGGCCATGCACATAAAGTTATATATTATTTTTTCATTTTCTAGGCAGTTCTAACCACTTAACAGTTTTAACCTTCCCTCCTTGATTTGTGTTCAGCCTCTGACCCTAGCTTGTGTTCAGTTTTTTCTTGTTCTCTTTTAGGTGGTTCTGATCATGCAATGATCTCTATAAACATTTTATCTTGTACTTCTTCTTTTGACCCTATTGTCGTATCTACTTTTCAAAGGTTGACTGGGAAACTGTTGTTAAAGATAAAACACTATTACATAGGCAAAGAAAAACATCAAAAAAAAAATGTTTTGGAGCTTTATTTGCTAAATAATTTTGTTGCAATGTGTAATGGATATTATGTTTTAATTGCGAGCCATGATATTATGAAAGATTGTCTGTGATGGTATACACTAAACTCACGACAACATAAAAAAAGCTCATCTGCTATGTATGGAATGATGAAATTATATATAGGCTGGTCCTACTATTTATGTCCTTTCTCTTTTAAACAAGGTCAAAAAAAGTAAATATAGTTGTACCAGCTTTGCCTGACATGCTTGAGTCACTTTGTTAAAAGGTTACATCTCTTTTTCTTTTTAAAGATTACTATCTTGGTCAACAAAACATTATCTGGCATGACTCATATTCATGGTTGTAAACCTATAAATTTGGTGGTGATTTGAAGAAACGGTTTAAATATCAAAAAAATTAATGTTCTTACTAATTTAAAATGACAATGTTCAAAAAATCATGATCCTTGGTGGCTGAGTTTATAATAAAATTAAAAATCTGAGACTCTCAGGCGAATCATGAGAATAAAAAACTTAGACATTTTTTTTAAACACTGGATAAAAAATTTTTTGAGGGTGGATCAAAAATTAAATAATTTTTTTTTAATTTATAGCTACGTTAAGTTTACAAACTTTCTATTTAAACTTTTCTACTTAAAAAAAAAAAATCAAGTAATTAAGTAATATTATACAATAAATAAAAGAACTTACATCTGGATTATTAGTTTTATTATTAAGTGTTAAAATACAATAATAAAAATAAAACTAACATCGTGGTGATCCTTGGTCAGTTTTTCTTTTAGAATTGCTAATGTAAGTGTTTTATCTAGGAGAAAAAAAAAATTAAAAATTTATGATCTGATTAAATAAAATATTAATTAAACAAAAAAAAAAAAAAAAAAAAAAAAAAAAAAAAAATAACTTACAATACATAGACAAATATATAAAGAAAAATTAAATAAAAAAAAGAGAGATATTAAAAACAGTATGAAGAAATGTGAGACCACAAAAAATTTATTTTACATTTTTAAGATTTAATTTTGATTAAAATCAATTTATTTAAAATACTTGATTATTACAACTTTTAATTTATACATAACTTTAGTGATTTTTAGTTTTAGTTAAGCAAAAAGATTCAGAAAATGCAAATTAAAAAACATAAACATAAATGTTATACCTTCATCAATTATAGTCTTTTCTAAATCACTTATCATTTCCCTTCTTTTCTGAGAATCAAAAAACTTATTAAAAGTCTTGAAACAATATTAAAGAAAAAAATCATAACAAATCATACTAATTAAACTAACCATTCAAACCTTATAACAAATAAATAAATAAAAGAGTCTTATAAAACAATTTTAAAATCTTTGCTGTATTTACCAACCTTTAAAAACATATCATTAACGTAAGCAAATGCAGCAAATGTTTTTGAACCATCTTCTATAGAAAAATTATTCGTAAATTCTATCAGTTCAACAACACGATTACCAGTCATTATAAATGAGGACAAGAAACTTAATAATGTTTCCTAAAATAAAAACAAAAAACAAAGTGACTACCTAATCACTAGGGTAAGAGAATATATCTATTACTATTTAAAACTATTTTAAATGTGATGACTCAGCAAATTGTTCTAAATGTAATGAATTAACACGAATTATAGTAAACATGAAGGCTCAGCAAGATTAAAATGATGATATACCCAATTTTTAATAAAAAAAGGATTTTCTAAGTAAAATGTAATGTATCATAAAAACTATACATAATTTTATATACTTTTTCATATACTTTTGGTGTCATATACTTTTTCAGCACAGTAAAATTTGTTCTTATTGGCTGATTCTTTCACTTCTATTTTGGGTGAAGAATTGTAGATCAAAAAAGAAGCTGGGCGCTAAGTTGTATAAATCAAAAACCATATTACTATGCCTTTTGCTGTTCTATGATATGGAAAGAGCCAACCAATCATTTCACTGTCTGCTGTTTTTGTATGGTGATATCCATACAGTATCAAAGATCTAAGAAGAAAGAATGGATTGTAAACAATAAATCATCTGCAACTCGGCCTCTATCTCATGAAGAACAACCCAAACTTGATCAGCTAGCTTTTATCTGTAATCTGCTAGAGTTAAAGCAACTAAATCTTCAATATCACAAGATTCTGATTTTATTCCTGAGATGTTGAGGATTTAAAACACTCAACAGTCCAACACAAGATTACACAGAATGAATTAAGTATGCTGATCAGTGACCTAGTTTGTCAAAAAAATAATGCAAAAAAGTCTGACCTTAAGACTAACCAGTGGAATGTGCTCCAGTGAAAATGTTAAAATTTTAATATATCATGTTTGCCATAGAAACTTAACTGATTAATTGACTCAATCAGTATTTTGAAATTGAATTTAATCAGTACTGAGTGCAAACCTGAAAGTGGAGAATTTTTACTAATGATTCAAAGCTAAATTTAAAAGCAGTATATGCAACACATCCCACTAGCGATATTGTTACCAACATTGCATATATAGCTGTGACAGCAAAAAATTTGTAAAGGCAATGAAATGGTAAAGCTTTCAAATACCTGAAAAAAAATTTCTGAAGGTTGAGTAATGTCTAAATAAAGGTATGTGTGTTTACTGCCCCACAGATACATGAACTTTTGTTTTAAAGAAGGGTTTTAAGAAGAATGTCTAGAAGTCCTTCAAACTTATTGCTTATAATTTTTTGAAAAACAAGACATCAGATAACTATATAAGTATATATATATATATATATATATACACTGGCGAGCAAAAAAAAGTGAACAGCGACTGCTTACGCATAAAATGAAAGAGCTCTGGACTCTGAAACTCATACAAGCATGTTTATTTTTGTTCGTACTATCAAAGAACTTACGTTTATCTGTCAAAGAAAAATGAATAATCTTCTAAACATTAGATATGAATACAGTGAACGTTGTCAGCAAAATCTGTAGTTGATATTAGAGCGTGGGTGAAATAGGACGTATTATCGCTATATTATTATTATAAAAAATAAAAGGAAAAAAATGTCTCCAAATAAAAGGTAATTTTTATTTATTTTTATTTTGGTTATTATTTATGCCTCTTTAAAATGAAACTTATTTAAAATGAAAAATCCCTTTTAATTTTAATGTTATTGGATTTTTATGAAAAAAAAAATTCATTTAGAATACATAGTTTATCATTAAATAAATATTTTCTTCATATATTACTCTAAAAATTTTATCATTTTTCTTTCACAGAGGACCTCATTTAACAATGGAACAAAAAGGAATCATTGTTGGAATGAGTGCGTCCGGTAAATTGATACGCCAAATTATTCAAATTATGAAAGCTCAAGGTGTAAACATTAGTGTTGGTGGAGTTTACAAGATACTTTCACATCAGAAAAACAATAAAACAACAGCTAAAAAAAAAGGTTCTGGCAGACCAAGAAAAATGACGAAAAGAGATTGTCACAAGTTAAAATTGAATGTTTTAAAAAGTCGAAAAACCACTATGACGCATATTGCAGAAACTTTTACGTGTTCTGATGATAAAAAGGTTAGCCAATGGACAATTTCGAGGCGTCTTAAAGATCAGGGGTTCAAAATACGCCCATGTAAAAAAGTACCTCTTCTTACAGCACGCCATAAAAAGGCCATAAATCTTTGCTGCCCACACTGGAAGAATTAGAAGAGGATGAAATTAAATTTCAACATGACAATGCTCCTTGCCATACGTCTAAACAAGTTAAAAAATGGCTCAAGGATAACAATATCTTCCTTTTTGAAAATTGGCCTGCCCAAAGTCAAGACCTTAATCCCATTGAAAATTTGTGGGACTATATGGATAAAGAGGTCCATTAAAAATAATATTTTATCTTTGGATGATCTTTGGGCAACCATAAAACAAGTTTGGGTTACGATACCTGACCATTTGATAGCAAATTTAATTGAGTTGATGCCGTGCGATCAAATGAAGTGATGAAAAATGGTGGTGGCCACACAAAATATTAATTTTTTTTTTCAAAATGAGTCGTATATATGTGTATGTATATGTATTTAACATAAGCGATATGTTATATTTTATGTATTATATTTTTAATTGATTAATAATACATAATTTACTGAAAAATTGTACTGTTCACTTTTTTTTTGCTTGCCAGTGTATATATATATATACTTTATCCTTACAGAAAACTATTTTACAGGTACTTAGAAGTGTCTTTATAGAATTTATGGTAAAGTTATGTATAAATGTTGTTAATTTAGGTTTTAATTAAAGATTGTTTTTCTTATAATTTGCAAAATCTAAAAACTATAAAAAAATAAAAAATCTTTGCCAATACTTTCAATACTTTGAAGGCATTTTGAAAAAAATGTTGAATATAGTAAAACTGTTAGACAGGCCATAATCAAGAATCTGATCTAGAGTTTTTTATAGTAAGGCATTATAATATAATTATTGAACAACAAAATTAGCTTCTTTTTCTCTACCATCTTCATAGATCATCAAGGTTATATTTTGAAAATCCGGAAAATTGTTTTAGTAAAATATTCGGAAAAAATCTAGAATATATTTTCCCTTATTATCCTCTTAATTTTGCTTTTAGCTGAGTTGTTTCAAATTTTTTTCTCCAAACTTTTTAACATTTTTGTATGAGTGATGGGTGAAAAAGTTTAAAAAACAAATATGTAACAAAATATACACCTAAACTTGTATGCATGGTAAACATTTCGCATATCCGGAAAAACTAAAACGGAAAAACCGGAATTCCGGAAATATTCAGAAAAAGATAATCCCTGCATCTTGGTGAAAACTAAAATCTATTGCAAACAATCTTATACAAACAATAGTTCTGAACATGAAAATGATAAAACTTAACATTACTACATAAATCATCAAAAATCTACTGGACCTTGGACTACCAGATTCCACAGTTGGAATAAGAGCAGAGTTATCTTCATCAATAAAAGCCATTAGTATAATATGTTCACTTAAAACATTTCACTTACAATGAACTTATGAGCTTCTGCATATATGCTACCTTTGATGCTCCATAAAAGTTGATTATCACGAGTTAAATCTGTATCTAATGAAATACATAGTCAATCAGAACAAAGTACGTAGAATATCATGGATGTTGCCACATTAAAATAGACACCTTATTTAACTTTAAATTGTTAAAAGAGACCATGCTGATATGATAATAAATCAACTTTAAATTGATTATATACATATTAGCCAAAAGTTTTCAAAGTCTTAAATAGCTGGAGCTCCTTATTTCAAAGTCTTAAATAGCTAGAGCTCCTTAAAAGATTTCATTAAAAAAAGACACCTCAAGTACATCATAGTTTGAAATCAATTTAATTAATATTAACAAACTTGCATAATAATGTATTGATAATTTTTATTGATAATAAAAGTTTGCAAAACACTCTTTTTAGCAACTTGAAATGCAAATGACATAACACCTACTTTTAACTTCAAAACACAAGCTTTGACAAACAAGACTACTGTGTGAAAAAAAAACAATTTGAGCAGAGTACTATGAGGGATGTGGCGAGGATTAAATTCAGAACTTCTTGCTTACAATGCAACTGCTCTATCATTACACCACTGTTGCATCTATATGCAATCATTTTAATAATGCTGCAAGCAACATTGCAAGCAACCTTGCTCTAAACAGTTAAAACAACTGAGTAACAAAATAAAATTAGTAATTATTACTAAACATATCCAATAATTATCACACTAAAAACTTATGAACAAAATTAATTTATAATTTAAGCTTCATAATTTAAACAAAATTAATTTATAACTTATGCGCTAGTGGTGTAGTGGTAGAGCGCTCGCTTTATAAGTGAGAGGTTCTAAGTTCGATTCCCACCACGTTTCTAGTGGTACCGCACTCAACTTGTTTCTTCAAGCAGCGGCCTTGTTCATCAAAGTTCGTGTTTCAGAGTTATTGAGTTGGGAGAGGGTTATAATCACAAGAAGTCTCCTCATCTGTAGTGGCTTTTTTGGCTTTGGGGAGGTGAATTACTAAAAAAAACAAAAAAACTAACCTGTATAATAATATATTTATGACAATTCTGGTTGATACAATTTTTACCTGGCTTAGATGAGTTACAGCAATATTCTTGTTAACATGATACTTTCCATCTTTGTAGTTATAAATGTATAAATTTTTTATGCCTTGAATCATCCTAAATATAATATAAATGTATATACAAAATATAAAATATTCAACTATTTATATTATATAATAATTAATTATATATTAATTAACAATAACTAGTAATATATTAAAATAATCAAAATATATAAATTAATTAATTATATATAAATAAATCACAACTATAAAAACATAAAGCATAACTTATACTTTTCAAATTTACTTTTTAATTACACTATGTGATAAAAATTTTAAATGTGTGAAGCACACTAAACAAACTATGCAAGAAGTTACAAAACTAAGTGGATTTGTGAAATTTGATTTAAAAACATCAACAGGTGCAATATTTTTGTTTGTTATCCTCTTAGGTTCCTTACTAAACATTTATACATTAGACATTTTTTTCATAGCTATCTCATATTTTAATTAACACCAAAACAAAGATAGTATCAACAATTAATTTAGTCCATGTTTAAAAGTCAACTTTGTTTAAGACAGTATCTTTTACAATTAATACAACTCATTTTTCAAGTCAACTTCGTTTAATACCAGACTTTTTGATGAAGCATTTCACATACATGAAGAGTAATTTTATTTTACACTATGCTATTTATGTTTTGCTTTTTTTGTTAAGTAATATTTAAATAACTTTATCAATATTTTTAGGGGGTATTTTAATGAAGTAGTTAATGTTTATTTTAATGGTATTTAAATGAACATTTTTAAAACAACACACCCTAGTGAGAAAAGTTGAAACTTCAAATACATAAAATATGTTAATATATTATTTACAAGTAAAATAAATTCAGATAAAAATTGCAAAAAAAAGTTTGAATTTTTATAAAACTACGACTTTTTATTGAAAAATAAAAATAATCAAAATATTTAGCAACAGAAGAAAAACTTCTCTATTGATTTTAAAAGTCATAATTAAACGAAATATAAAAAATAAAAAAATAAATAATATCTAAGCAAAATAATCTAGCAAGCATGTGAATATTTATTTTGACAATATTAGCTTTATAAGTATACAGCGACAATCAACTTGAAAAAACTTTAAAAAACTAACTTGACTCTTGAAAAGTTTAGTTGATTGGTTCCTATATAATGACAAATTTTATCACTTGACATGCATGTATGCTTAAAATAAGGTAGGCTATGTACAAAATATATGTTCCGTATTTAACAATGTAATGCTTAGGTTTAACCTGATTTATTTTAAATTTTAGCACAAAGCTATTATATATTGTTCAATAAGCAAGTTTTTTAAACCACAATACAAGTAAACATTCAATACCATTGCATACTAACATTTTTACATTGTTTTGAGTTAATCATTAAATTAAACTAGTTATGCAGTAATTTAATAAAATATGTTGTTTTTTTTCAAAAAAGTTAATGTCAATAAATATTAAAAGCAAATAAAAAGAATTTTACGATGTCAAAATTTTGATTACCCTAATGTATTAAGCACTTTTTATGAATCACAAGGCCTGCAAGACTAACTTTTACAATTAAGACAACTTATGAATCAAGACAACTCTATTTAACACAGTACAACTAATTGTACTGTCAATTGTATTATTTATTGTACCTTGTGCAATTAATACAAACCATGTTCAAAGTCAACATTGCTCAAGAAGGTATCTTGTACAATTAATTCAATCCATGTAAAAATTAATTCTTCAGAAAGTTATATAAATTTCTGAATAAACTTACAAAATAATGTTTCTAGCTAATTTCTAAGTGATGATATGCAATTTTGAAGTTGATGAATTTCCAATTTTATTGTGTATCTATAAAAGTTTAGTAATTTCGGTTAGTTTCAAAATAAATTTACCAAAATGAAAATTGATAAACCACTAATGTAAAAGTTGTTTTTAATTTGATATGGAATATATTTTTGATTAAATAAACTAAAAATGTGTTATTTATTTATAAATTATTTTTTCAAAGCTTTCAAAACTTAATTATGTATAATTAAGTTTTAAAGGCTTATAAATTTATGTTGTTGTTTTTTACAAAAAATCACATTAAATCTTAGATTTTTTCTACTGTGTCAAACATTTTAAAGATTTCTTCTTTTCAAATATTTCAAGAGGAACTTAGGCAAGTTAGCACTTTTTTTTATTTACATGATTAAAAAAGTTGAACAGTAAAAATTATTATTTTCTTCTTAAAATATGTGAATATTTTATTTTTGGTTAAAAATATAAAAATTTTTAATTTTTATTTGTTTACTTGATATGATTTTGTGTTTGTTTCAGCAGAAGTAAAGTAAAATAAAAAATAAATGTAATGGAGGAAAATAAAAAAGCATCACAGGAATAGATTTATTCACACAGTTTATTGAAGCTGACAAAATTAATAAGTCAAATTCAGTAACAAATTCAGTCATTAAAGAAATATTTTATAAAAATTTTAAGCTATCAGTTAATTCACTGGAGTTTGAAAATGTGTGTGAAAAAACATGGAAATGTTATAAACGCCTAGAAAAGAAACATTTCAAGAAAAATGGATATGCATTTATACTTTCACAAGCTTCAAAAGATATTATTTATGAAGTAGAGGATGCTTACATAACAGAACAGTGTTTTTCAAAACAAAGAAAATCTTTTACAGAACTGGGTGATAAGATGAAAAAGGAGAGGGCACAGGAACTTCTCAATGATATAAACAACTTTATCACTAATGAGTGCCCAGAGTTGCATGTTAAGCAGTTATTGGGTTACCTCTTATATAGAGTTAACAACCAAAACAATAAAAGTATTGTTCGTATTGGAAATACTTTTTTTACAAACCATGTGAAAACAACAGATATCTTTAGCAAAGATGAATCCATTACTTTAATGCATTCCCTTACATTAAGTAAAGAGCAATTGAGAAAATTAGGATTTCTTTTTTCTTCAAAAGGCATATATATTCCAACAACCAATGAATTGCTTGAAGGAAGAAAAAAACTGCGTCCTATAATTAGTAATGTTTTGACTGGAAGAGGTGTTTCTGCTCAATACAAAAACCTTATAAAAATGACAATTGATTCTGTTTTGAATATAATTAAAGATTCTTTTATTCCAGTAGACGGCGATGAGTATTAGATGTGTTTTAAGGATGGTTATGGTAAAGCAGGACAACAAGTATCAATGAAATCAAAAGAGATGATTGAAAGCAAGTTAAATATGTTTCAATACGGTCTTATTCTTCTGAAACTAATATGCCATCAAGATGGAAAAATTACGACTCTGTGGCAAAATTATTCACAAAATGCATTGAGATCATTACGTTCTGTGTTTTTGATAAGAGAAACAGAAACTAATTAAGATTTGCTAGATTTTATTGTCCCAACTACTGATAACCCACGAGAAGTGTTAAATGTTAGGCAAAAATTATATCAATGTCAAAATTTATATTCAAGATACAATGAAGGATTTAAAGTTTAAACAACTCATAAGCGGACTAGAAGGTGCAGATTGTATACTTTGCATAACAAAAACTACTAAATGGACAGATATTAGGAGAGTTAGTGAAGGATTTCCGATTGATTGATCATCAGAAGAAACTTGGATGCTGTACGAAAAGCTAGTTGAGAAGGATGGTATCATTCCTTCTAAAACTGGAGATTTTGACACATGAAAAGGACTGACTAAATAACCACAAACCAAATCTGTTCAAAAAAGCATATGTATTACACATTAATATATAAATAGCACTACCTGGTTTTTAAAACTACTTTATCAGTGTCATATAGATTATAGACTTTTATTTACAAAAACAGGACCACTTGGTGAACCAATACATAATGCAAAAGACAGGGTTATTACTAAAATAAAAGAAAATACTGGACTGCTATTAGATATGTGTTGTAACTCTGGTGAGAAGAGAGAGACATCTACAACAGGGTCACAAGACCATAGATTTTTTCTGAAGAACTAATTTCAACCATAAAAGATCTATGCACTCCTATGTACAAAGATAGCAAGTTACTACTTGATTCTCAAATCAGTATAATATTTTGTATAGTTTCTTGTCAGCGTAAAATTAAAATGGACAAATTTCAGGAGTTATGCAATAATGCTACACTTAACATTATTACAAATATGCCATGGGCACAAATTAACCACACTCTTAATTGAGTCCTTCATCATTCAACTGAGTTAATAAGTCTTAATGATGGCTATAACCTTGGCAACTTATCGGAGGAAGATCTAGAAGCAAAATACAAAGATATTAGAAACTATTTAAAACTTCTCTCTCGTAAGACATCACAATTTACAGATGTGATCCGTCGTCTTTTAGAGAAATCGGATTCTTGTGTTTTAAACCAAACTATCCATTTGCATCCTCCAAAGTTATGCCAAGATTCAAATGAGCATACATGCAGATCTCATGAGCATATGTTTTCAAAACCAAAGAGATGTTTTGATTATATGTTTGAAAACCTTACTTATGATTAATTATAAAGTTATTAAATTTCTAAAACTTTGCCTTTTGGCCTAATATGTTGTGCGTTCAAAAAGCAAAGGATTTAATAGTTTATTTTTAAAAAAAACTTTACACAATATGATAGGTAATAAATACTAAAAAAAAAATATTTAAAAAAATTTGACTTTAACTTTTTTTTAAATTTTTGTGTGAATAATTTACTAAATTAACTTAATTTGACATCAGAATATTATTGCGCTAATGTATAGAAATTTAGTCAAAAATCAAAAAAAGGAATAAATCCAGACAAAAACATAAATACTTAAAATGAGAAAAAATAAATAGCAAAAATATTTTTCATATAAATACTTAAAATGAGAAAAAATAAATAGCAAAAATATTTTTCATATAAATACTTAAAATGAGAAAAAATAAATAGCAAAAATATTTTTCATATAAATATGACTTTTTGGTTGTCAAAAAAATTAAGGTATTGGCTAATAACTTCCAAGATACTATTCCCAATATCTGTTCATGATCATTTCTTCTTTTCTTATTTTTTGAGGTCACACTATTCATACATATTGTTCATCATATTGTTTTTTCTTTCCAGATGAATGTAAATGAAATCATCAACTTTCATTCTCCATGTATAAATGCCATACAGCATAAAACTTTGGAAGTGTATGGTGTATAACTTAAATTTTTTGCCCCTTTTGCTATTAAAGGTTGAGATTATTCTCTGATCTGAAGATTTTGAATTGTTTGTGAAAGTTATGTTCTAATGAATTATTTTACAAATAATATAAACTTGAAAATTTTATAGGGTACAAATAATAATCAGAAAAATTAATATAGGGCACAGTTGTAGTAGAACAAGAATCAGATTATGAAAAAAATGATGGATTTTATTTGAATGTAACTAAATCTGCTACAATTGAGGTTCAGAGGTATTTAAAAACAAAGCAAATACAAATTGCAGAACATTATTATATTGGAATTTCATAGAAAGTGATTTGCTAATGCTCTAAAAGCAAACTTGACTAAAGAATATTTATGTTCATCCTCAAGTTTAACAAATAGTTAGCATAAGGACCCACAAAGATTTTTTTTCAAGACCCGAATTTAAATGAAAGCCCAACTGAAAGACTGAATTTAACAAATAGATATTTAAGGTGTCTTAAGACGAACTAACAGCCTTGTTACAGTGTTCCGTGGAAAAGCATTTAACTAGGAAGTTCATGCATCCTTCCTTACCGATGACGCAATATATGTCCAGAGCTTGCTTCGAACTTCCTCAGAACTCTTGCTTCTAAAGTAAGCCCTTAAACCACTGCGCCACGGCTGCTGTATAACTATTTTTTTATAAACTAAAATTATTATTTTTTAGCTTATAACTGAATTCATGTTCCTAAGGCCGAGTGAACCACTTTAGTCAAGGAGGGTACTCTTTTTTTAACAACTTTCAACTCTTTAACTTCAAAACACGAACTATGAACCAAGGCTGATGCGCATAGAAACAAATTAATATACATTAAACATGCAATATATTTTATTATTATTTTTCTTTTTTATTTGAAAAAAAGAATTATAACTTTCAAATTTAACTGAAATTTAAATGAAATTTTGAAAGTGTTACTGAATTTAACTGAAAGCCAAATTTATATTTCAAATTCGGTACTGAATTCAACTTCGCCTTTTAATAAACTTTGTAATCTGAATTTTATTCTAAATGTTCAGATTCAGAGGAAAAGACATAAATTATTCAAAATGTCTTATTTGTTTTGTTTTTATAGTAAATTTATATGAATTATATTGTTATAAGAAATTTTTTTAGATATATTTTGAAACATATATAAATATATACTTTTATTTGTGTGGCTTTCCTATTTGCTTAAACTTTCAAAACAAATAATAACTTGAACAAAGTAAAAAAAACTGTAAATAAATATTTAAATAGAAAAACTAAAATCCTAGAACAGGCTATTAACAAAAACATTTTTATTTGACACTTAACACAATTCATTGTATTCACCCAATAATAATTTATTGCACTTCTAAATTTCAAATTTTTGTCATCTTAGTAAAATTCTTAACCACAATTTTTTCACTGAAAATCTTTTACTAAAAATTATATTAGTATTTTGATTATTTTTACATATTCAACATTCATCAGACCAGAGGTTACAAATAGAAGTTTCTATATATATTTATTATTTAGTATTTATTAAGATAAATTACTTAATAAACAATTTATCTGGCTATTTATAGAAAGTTAAAATGTTTTATATAAATAAAAATTAAATAATAATTAAAAAAACCATAATGTTTCTCTGACAAGCTGTATTTCATTAATAAGCCGAAATGCACTTTTTTCCTGACTCTTGCACTCTGATTTCAAATAAATTTCCCTATAAAAAATAAATTTAAACAATTAATAAAAGCTTACATTAATGCATACATATAAGCTTACATACATACATACATACATACATACATACATACATACATACATACATACATACATACATACATACATACATACATACATACATACATACATACATACATACATACTTACATACATAAATACATACATGCATGAATACATACAATTTGTTAAAATTCACGAATGGAAGTTTTTAGCCACATAAAATGATTACTATTTCTATTTGATTAATTCAATAAAAAATATTGTTTACAAATTTTTAAGGTCTTTGAAATAACTTTCCATCAGTTGAATCTCACCTCTTGAAAAATTCACCAGACTTGCTTGCTAATTGTAAGACTAATTTTATTTGGCTATTCCTTTTTTAGATCTCAATATAGATATCCTTGATTCACAAAGACTCCAATAGTTAGATGTTTGGCTTGGGCGCTTACTAATGCATTAATTCACCTATTCCTCGAGAAAATCAGGTTTGAATCCTCTGGCCATTCTTTTATGTGCTTCCGCTTAGCACCTATATTTAGCCAATATTTTTGATATTGGTGACTTTATTGCTCATCATAGTGAATAGCTTGGCTCTAACACCATTGACCCTGCTTGCACTTAATCCTATACTATTTCTCAACCTCTGACTTAATTAACTTTGTAGCTAGTTTTCCAAACAACCCTAATAACTTTAATTCACTCCTTGATTTGTGTCTTCTCTCTGACCCAAGCTTGTGTTTAGTTTCTCCTTGTTCTCTTATAGGTTCTGACCACCCAATAAGTGTTTGATTAAAGCTTGAAAAATGCTGACCTCTTCGATCAGTCTTCTCTCTATTATTAGCTAATTCTTTGAGTTTTTTATCCAAATTTTTCTAACATCCTATCTTGAATCTTATAAATTTTGTCCACCAATCAATATAGTTTTCTATATATCTTCTTGTTCTTCAGTTGACTTGCTAGCTGATTTGATACTAAAAGATTTTGCATTAGATTATAGAGTCTATTTAAAGCAACAAAAATCAGTTATTTACTGCAAACAACTATCACAATACTGTTAACTTTCCTATGTTAATGAATGGAAACCCTCTTGCTGAGTCCTCTTCTTTACCTCTTCTTGGATTATCCTTTACTATTGAACTCTCATGGAAACCATATATATAATCGATTGCAAAGTTAGCACGTGCTAAGGTTGCTTCTTTTTAGCCTGCTTGTCATTACCTATGTCATGATTCGATTCTTTACCTCTACAAATTTCTTATTAATCCTAATGGAACACTGTTTTCATATTTGGGCTGGTTCTTTTAATGATCCTCTTTCTCTTTTAGACAAGATCTAAAAATACATTCTAAACATAGCTGGACCTGCTTTATCAACCAAGCTTGAGTCTCTCTCTCATTTTCATAAAGTTGCACTTCTTTCTCTTTTTTATAAATACTATTATCTCTAGTTCTATCAATCAAAACTCATTCTCACTTGACTTGCCATTCAACATTATTGCATTTTTTTATTGTATTTGTCCTTGAATGCTCTAAAAACTTTTAATCATCTAGTTGCTTTCCTTGCACTTCAACCCTTTGGAACTCTCTCCCACCTTCATGTTTTCCTTACTCAATACAACCTACAACTTTTGAAGTCATCTGTCAACCATTTCCTTATCCTTTAACTCTATTCTTTGTTTTCAAGAAACTCCTCAGTTATTAGTGATTGCTTGCAGCCTTGTTGTTAGTGAACTAGATTTAAAAAGTTATTACAGACAGATAAATATATTAATGATACTGGATTATTTAAAAGACACAAGAAAGCTACATTTATGAAATACATTGTCCCATCCGCTCCATTAAAAAAATTTGAGATATTTATTTGAGATGAAAATTGTCCAATAATAAATAATTAAAACTTAGTTAATATGGTTCATGCCCAAATTATGCAATTTTTTGTGCTATTTTAAATTATCCATGTAATTAAAATTTGTACTCAATTTTATATACGGTTTAATGGGCAATATATGTGACTTCTGAAAACTTCTTATTTTCCTGAAGCTGATTATAAATTTATATAATTAAACTGATGAATAAGAACTATTCATATAATAGATAGAGTCAACATATTTTATGGATTATAAGCAAGATAGAACACTGTGTTCTACCATCATTTTAATTTAACATCATCATCATCATTTTAACATCAAGAATTTAAATAAAAACTTTGCTGCAAATAAACTGTCAAATAAACTTTCATTAAACTATCATATTATATAAGGTTATTTAAAAAAAAATCAAAAACTTTGGTTTAAAAGCTTTAATG